>NW_016107477.1:1478324-1516568 GCF_001604975.1 Cebus imitator
CTCTGTAGCCAGGCTGGAGTGCAGTGGTACGATCTTGGCTCACTGCAACCTCCTCTGCCTTCTGGGTTCAAGCAATTCTCCTGCCTCAGCCTCCTAAGTAGGTGGGACTACAAGGGCGCACCACCACACCCGGTAATTTTTGTATTTTTAGTAGAGACAGGGTTTCACCATGTTGGCTAGGATGGTCTTGATCTCTTGACCTCATGATCCACCCACCTCAGCCTCCCAAAGTGCTGGGATTACAGATGTGAATCACCATGCCTGGCTCTTTCCTTTTCTTTTCTTTTTTTATAAGAGGATTGATTGAAGCTTCAAGGAATGAATGAGGCATCAGTAGGGGAAGAACTAGGGTCACAGAGGCTACCCTAAATCCCGGTACTTCTCAAATCACACACCTAAGAGAACTTTGAGACACAGAGGAGCAGAGTGTCCTGTCTTCCTTCGTCCCCCGTACAGCCCTGCACCTTCAGGGTACAAAGTGGCAGGTACACCAACTGTGGGAGGGCGGGAGCAGGCCAGAGAGGAAGCCAAGGCATCTCTTGGTCACGTTGCTTAATGTAAATAAAATTTATTTGGAAATCGAGTATAAATCTTTGTAAATTGGATCATACTGTCAATTGACATTTAATTTCAACAGTGTGTTCCACGCAGAGAAAAGAAATTGGCCCTGAGACCACAACGGAATTCAGTAAACCATTTACAATCGTACATTTAGCCAAAAAGTATTAGAAGATGTTTTAACACATCCAATTAAGTAACATAATGATTAAAAAATAGAGCAGAGACCACCAGAAACTGTAAATGAAAAGGAAAAAGATTTCATTTCACTGGAGCAGCTCCTGGGATTTGAGGGTGTAGGTTTTCTGTTTAATGAAAATTACTCTCAAAGTTCTATTCTTTGAACAACTCCTCTCTCCCCACAGTTCTCAGTGGATATCTCTCACCCATCAGCCTCTAGAAACATCAGCTCCTCCAACGTCAAGCTCTTTTCCTTCCTTTGTGATCACAACTTGTTTTTTAAAAAGAGTTATTTAAGCTGCCACCCATTAGCAGAGAAGTAAAACTAAAGATGTGCATTTAGCCATGCTGATTTAAGTCAGTGTCACTGAAATATTTTTGCTGAAGTCATCAGAAAAGCGTCTCTAAGCAAGCCCCCTGAACATTATTATCATTCTTGTAGCCTGTGTTCTATTAGAGAGAGTGGGAATTTTGCATTCCACCTGAAAATATAACCATTGTACTTTTTATTACAGAAACATTTAAAATTACAAGTTATATTCCTTTAATTTCCCCCCACCCTCCCACATTTTTGAGGAAAATTGATGCCATTTATCCTGCGGACTGCTTCATATCCCAGAGGTCACGTAACTAAATTTGAGAAGCACACACTACAGAAACCAAAACAGGACAATAGGCAGAGAGCTCAGCTTCAGGAATGTCCAGTGCAGAGGATCCTGTCCTTCCAGCTATGTTCTAATAGTCCATTGGAAAGTGGAGACTTATTTTAAAGGGGGTACATTTAAAGGGGCATCCTTTAGAGGTGCCACCTGCCATGGCATCAGGTAGAAAGGTGCAGGTCCTGAAGCACTGTGGCTGTGCCCACAGTGACATCACAGGGGAGGAGCAGAGTCCCTGCTCTACGAGAAGATCATGCGAATGTCACCAGGACAGAACTGCTTAGGAAGATATCTCATTTTGTCTGTGTTAGCCTCCTCGGGGGTCAAAGCAAAGAATGAGCAATATGTAAATGAGGACAAGGAATGATTGATCTTCAAAGTTCAACTGCCTTTTTCCAACAGTTGTCTCATATCTTGGATATCTGCCCATTAGACCTCGGTCTTTTTCTTTAGGCCTAAGTTTTCCAACTTGCTTCCTTCATCTCCCCCTTCTCTGTGGGAGTTCTTGCTTTGCTAGCCAAGCACACAGAAAACGCACTGGAGAAAGAGAAGGTTATGTCCTTCTAGAAAGATCCATGAATTTAGTCTTCTTTTGAATTTCAAACGCTGCAGCTAGATTTGCAAACCTTTTCAAACTCGAGTTGTTTTGGCAATAATATTTGATCATCATGTGGTAAACACCCACTGGGAGCAAATGTTATCAACCAAATGGAATTCTAGCGACTATGATATTTCAGCTCTGACAAATAAAGAGCGGGGGGAAGGCAGAGAGGGGAAGAGATCTTTGGGGTCAGTAATTACATGATAAGCCTGGGAAAAGGCTTACTCACATCTCAGAATCATTCCAGGGAGAGCTATTGTTTTGGCCAAGAGATAGAAAGATTTGAAAAAAAAGATATTAACTTGAAATCCTTTACTTAAGATGAAATAAACTGTACTTGACATTTGGAAACTGCTGCTCTAGCAAAGATAAAGGTACTAAGGTTTCCAAATGGAAGGCTGAGATAGAACGTGGAGGCTTCCTGAGACTCTGAAGTATAAATTAGGAACTAGGAGCAAAAACTCAAATTCTTGGAAGATGTTCAGTAAAGGAAATATTTTTCTTGGCATGATGTGCTTCATTTTTCTTAGAGAAAAATTAGAAAAAAAGAACAGGCTTAGGAGGGCCAGTTTGCATAAACGGGGCAGAGGCTTTAATAAAAAATCAACAATCCAAACTCATTTCTTTTGGGCCTCAACAAAGTGGGAGACAGCAAACAAATAAAAATGAAGAAAAATAATTTGATTAGGAAATATTTGTTTATTTTAAATCAAAAGCTGTATGAATTCGTTTTAGATATTTAAAAAGTTGTTTCTTTTTAGATTTATGGGGTACATGCGTATGTGTGTTACATGAGTGTATTGCATAGTGGTGGGGATTAGGCTTGTTACATATCTGTTACTCAAATAGTCAGCATTGTATCCAAGAGGTAATCTTTTAGCCTTCGCCTTCACACTTAACTCCCTCTTTTTGGAGCCCCAGTATCTGTAATTTCCATCTTTACGTCCATGTGTACCAGTTATTTAGCTCCCACTTTCCAGTGAGAACACATGGTAGTTGGTTTTCTGTTTCTGAGTTAGTGCACTTAGGCTAATGTCCTCCAGCTCCATCCATGTTTCTGAAGAAGACATGATTGCAGTTCTTTTTTATGCCTACAAAAGCTGTCTGATTTCTAATCAAAGGAATTAGGAGAAGGATTAAAGGTAGAGTGACCACCAGCAGCAGCAGCAGCATGCGCACAATCCTGAACCCGGTAACACACACAAATCCTAATCTCCCCATATCCTGAACCGGAGAATAGAAAGTGTTTAACTGGAGAGCAAATGGGCTCTGAGAAACACATCAGCCTCAAAGTCCTCCATCTCTGATTTACAGGATGATCTTCACCACTGGGTGAAGATGGGGGGTGGGGATCGCGTGTGTGACATGTCTGCCTGCCTCCACGTAAACACAAGTATCCCAGAGTTCCCAGACAGACGCTCTATGTTTCTGCAATCTCTAGCGTTGTTTTGGCTTGGTTTGGTTTTAGCATGAAAATGTGTACCAAATCATGGCTGGCTGTTTCTCCTTCACATTTTCAATTTACACATAGTTGGGAATCTGTTGGTCAGGTTTGAGCCAGAACAGGCCCTTAGAACAAAATTGTAAAACCTAACAATGGAAATTAGTAACAGAAACTCTGCCAGAAATTCATCTCCAGTGTTCAGACCACCAGTTTTGGTAAAGCTTAGAGACAGTTTCAAGATAGTCTTGTTTTTAAAATCTTTGTATTTGACTTGAGACTGAATTTTCATACTCCCGATGAAATTGAAAAATGAAATGATAGCAAAGAGCAGGATTATAGATATCACAGGGGGCTGAGTTTTCTCAGACAAGCCTCTCTCTTCAGTCTAAACTGGAATCCCAACATGCTTATTACTTTAATTTGGGAGTTTCCAAATTCCAGTGATTCTCTGAGCCACACTTAAACTACCGCACCCTTCTGAGAAGAAGGGAGAGTGATGTCTGACTCCAACATCAATCTAGTCTCCCTTTCCCTACTTAATAAACATGCTTTTGATGTTACTAAACACACAGCCATCAAGTAAAGCACCATGTAACAGGGAGCCTAACGTCTACCTTTCCAGACAGATATATGAAACTTTAATTACCTAGAGTCTCAGTAACAAGAAACCTCAAATAACTGAATATTTTTCTGTTTAAAGAGTAAAAAGCCAAGGGCGACAAGACACAAGAATTTGAGGTGTCATCAAGAGAACATTTGTAGTCTATGTCTCAGACTCTGCAAACATTCAGGTCCTCTCCCAGGTCGTCTGTGTAGATATGGGTTTTAATTCTCGCTCACCTATATTTCCTTGTGTCGCATTGGATAGTATATGGAAACACGTATATTGGGTTTCCATGGCCGTCAGCCCCTGGCACCGATGGTTTTCCTGAATGCTCTCTCAGCTGTCATTTTCAAACAACTCAGAGGCTGGTACCATCATCACGGTGTCTAACTCTGGATAGCTTCTCCCTGGGCCACTGTTCTTTACCATGGACACCTCTACCTCTCAAGTAACATGCACTTTGAGCTGCCAATAAAATGAGAATATGGACCACATGAAGGTTTCTCATTCAATCTTTCTTTGGGCAACTGTAAAAACATCACTATCCTCTCCCACATATCTCTTGAGCTACATTGTCTGAAATGTATATGAAAAAATATAAAATTGACTTTCACCAGCACATGGCAGGAGAACTTACAACTCAGGAGATTTGAGAGAGGGAAGTGGGGAAGACGGCGGAAAGGAAGCTTCTCCAGAGCACAGCTACCACCCAGTAAGACAGAACCAGAGCAAGCAAGGTACCGCTTTTGTTTTAAAGGGACTGGTTGAACAGCGGGATTAACCCCACAAAACGGCGGTAAAGGCGTCCAGCCGAGGCAAGGCGGGACACTGCCCCACCTGGAAAGTGTATCAGGCATGGAGGACTGGGGGGCATCACCTCCTTGGTTCTCTGAACCAGATACTGCAATACACTCCAAGACTTCGGCAGCTCACAGACCAGGAAAATGCCGCCTTGCTGAGAACCACCCGGAGTCACAGACGTGGGCGACAAGCGCAGGCTGGCAGCCCCAACCAGACCAGTGCCTTGTTAGCACCGACCAGGGCGGAGATTTGAACTAATACCGAGAAAGCCTGCAAAAAGGAACTGCTCACCCCACAGAAGGGAGAGTTGAAAGTGGGGAGGGGGATACGACCAGACAAAAAGATTCAGTAACCAGAGTCCTTCTCCCGGGACAGTTTTGCAGTTAAAGCATCCTCCACCCGGGAACAGTGGGCACGGCAGAGGGAAAGAGCCCGCCACTGGGAAGCTGGGCTAACCCCCCAAGTAGGGAAACCAGGAGAAGAATAAGCAGCAGCCTGGCGGAAACCGAGGCAGCCCAGCAGCACCTCCGCAGGCAGGCAATGCACAAACAGCATCAAGCAACACACTGACACCTGCGTTAAAAAATAAAAAGCCTCATACAGGAGAAATAATCCCAACTTTAACAGAAAGGACATTCGCTCAGAGAAGATAGGAAGAAAGCACCGCAAAAACGATGAAAACATCAAAGTCCAGAATGCCTCCTCCCCAGAGAGATCACAACGACTCACCAGCATGGCAACAAAACAGGTCAGAAAACGATTCTGACGAGCTGACAGAAGCAGGCTTCAGAAGATGGGTAATAGCAAACTTCTTTGAGCTAAAAGAACATGTTTTAACCCAATGCAAAGAAACTAAGAACCTTGAAAAAAGATTAGATGAAATGCTAACTAGAATAACCAGCCTAGAGAAGAACATAAACGACTTGATGGAGCTGAAAAACAGCACGAGAACTTCGTGAAGCATACACAAGTTTCAATAGCTGAATCTAACAAGCAGAAGAAAGGATATCAGAGATTGAAGATCAACTCAACAAAATAAAAACAGAAGGCAAAAAAAGAGAAAGAAGAGTGAAAATAAATGAACCAAGCCTCCAAGAAATGTGGAATTATGTGAAAAGACCTAATCTACAATTGATTGGTGTACCTGAAGAGGAGGGGGAAAATGAATCCAAGCTGGAAAACACTCTTCAAAATATTATCCAGGAGAACTTCCCCAACCTAGCAAAGCAGGCCAACATTCAAATACATGAAATACAAAGAACACCACAGAGATACTCCTCAAGAAGAGCAACCCCAAGGCACATAATTGCCAGATTCACCAGGGTTGAAATGAAGGAAAAAATGCTAAGGGAAGCCAGAGAGAAAGGTCGGGTTACCCACAAAGGGAAGCCCATCAGACTCACAGCGGATCTCTCGGCAGAAACCCTACAAGCCAGAAGAGTGTGGGGACCAATATTCAACATCCTTAAAAAAAAAAGAACTTTCAACCCAGAATCTCATATCCAGCCAAACTAAGCTTCATAAGTGAAGGGGAAATAAAACAAGCAATTACTCAGAGATTTCATCACCACCAGACCTGCCCTACAAGAGCTCTTGAGGGAAACACTAATCACAAAAAAAAAAAAAAAAAAAAAAACCATCCAGTACCAACCACTACAAAACTGAACCACATGGTAAAGACCAACCATGAAATGAGGAAACTGTGTCGATCATCAGGCAAAAGAAACAACTAGTACAAAATGGCAGGATTAAATTCACACATAACAATATTAACGTTAAATGTAAATGACCAAAATGCCCCAATCAAAAGCCACAGACTGGCAAACTGGCTAAAAAGTCAAAATCCATTGGTGTGCTGTATTCAGGAGATCCATCTCACATGCAAAGACACACATGAACTCAAAATAAAGGGATGGAGGAAGATCTACCAAGCAAACGGAGGGCAAAAAAAAGCAGGGGTTGCAATTTTAGTCTCTGATAAAATCAAATTTAAACCAAAAAAGGTCAGAAGAGACAAAGAAGGACACTACATAATGGTGAAAGGATCAATACAACAAGAAGAGCTGACTATCCTAAATATACATGTACCCAATACAGGAGCACCCAGATACATAAAGTTCTCAATGACCTACAAAGAGACTTAGACACCCGCACAGTAATAGTGAGAGACTTTAACACTCCACTGCCAACATTAGACAGATTAATGAGACAGAAAATCAACAAGGATATCCAGAACTTGAACACAGATCTGGAACAAGCAAACCTAATAGACATCTACAGAACTCTCCACCCCACAGCCACAGAATATACATTCTTCTCAGCACCACATCACACTTACTCTAAAATTGACCACATAATTGGAAGTAAATGTCTCTTCAGCAAATGCAAAAGAACGGAAATCATAACAAACAGTCTCTCAGACCACAGTGCAACCAAATTAGATCTCAGGATTAAGAAACTAACTCAAAACCACACAACTTGATGGAAACTGAACAACTGGCTCCTGAATGTTGACTGGATAAACAATGAAATGAAGGCAGAAATAAAGATGTTCTTCGAAACCAACAAGAACGAGGACACAATGCACCAGAATCTCTGGGACACATTTAAAGCAGTGTCTAGAGGGAAATTTATAGCAATAAATGCCCCCATGAGAAACAAGGAAAGATCTAAAATTGACACCCTATCATCGAAATTGAAAAAGCTAGAGGAGCAAGATCAAAAATACTCAAAAGCTAGCAGAAGACAAGAAATAACTAAGATCAGAGCAGAACTGAAGGAGAGAGAGACACAAAAAGCCCTTCAAAAAATCAATAAATCCAGGATCTGGTTTTTTGAAAAGATCAACAAAATAGACAGACTGCTAGCCAGATTAATAAAAAAGAAAAGAGAGAAGAATCAGAACAGACACTTTACAAAAGAACACATATATGAGGCCAACAAACATATGAAAAAATGCTCATCATCACTGGTCATTAGAGAAATGCAAATCAAAACCACATTGAGATACCACCTCATGCCAGTTAGAATGGTGATAATTAAAAAATCTGAAGACAACAGATGCTGGAGAGGTTGTGGAGAAATGGGATCACTTTTACACTACTGGTGGGAGTGTAAATCAGTTCAACCATTGTGGAAGACAGTGTGGCGATTCCTCGAGGACCTAGAAATAGAAATTCCATTGGACCCAGCAATCCCATTACTGGGTATATACCCAAAGGACCATAAATCATTCTATTATAAAGACACGTGCACACGCATGTTCATTGTGGCATTGTTTACAATAGCAAAGACCTGGAACCAACCCAAATGCCCATCAATGATAGGCTGGACAAAGAAAATGTGGCACATATACACCATGGAATACTATGCAGCCATAAAAAATGATAAGTTTGTGTCCTTTGTAGGGACATGGATGAATCTGGAAAGCATCATTCTCAGCAAATTGACAGAAGAACAGAAAATCAAACACCGCATGTTCTTACTCATAGGCAGGTGTTGAACAATGAGAACACTTGGACACAAAGAGGGGAGCATCACACACTGGGGTCCGTTGTGGGGGCTATGGGAGGGATAGTGAGAGGGAGGGTGAGGGAAGGATAACGTGGGGAGAAATGTCAGGCATAGGTGATGGTGGCAACAAACCACCTTGCCATGCATGTACTTATGCCACAATCTTACATGATCTGCACATGTACCCAGAATCTAAAGTACAATTTAAAATATATATATATATATATATATATATATAATTATACACTGATGGATCCAATGTTAGAAAAGAAAAAAGGTATTCAATGTAAATTCAATATTAGAATTTTATATTTAAAAAATAAAAATCATACCCATTATGGTCATGCCCTGAGCCCCAAGAGGAGAGATAAGCAGTCTTAGACCAGCCAGCAGCAAACAAACAAGAAATAAATAAAAAGAAAAGAAAAGGAAAGGAAAGAAATTTGCAATAAAGTAGAAGGCATTTACAAGGTCCCCTGTTGTCAAAACATTCAAGTACTCATTTCTGTGGGAATATATCAGCTAGTGACCCCTTCAATTCCTATAGATTCCCTTGTGGAGCATTTGAGGTCAAATATTGATATGAGAATTTAGAAGTACGTTGCCCTGTTTAAGATTTTTCCACCTAGACTCCTTGATCTGAGAGCTGGGACTCTAGCAACAAAGAACATAATGTCAGTAGATATTCCAATTGACCTGGGCACATTCCTTCCAGAAGCTTCCAGCTGCCAGCAGAGGAGCATGGCAGAGATAGCTGAGGATGTGGGGGGTTTCCAGTGGCATAGTTACCATAAATGCAGCTGGACAAAAATAGATGGAGAGGTGGCAAGGCAAGTGATCCAAAATCTCCTTAGGATTGCTCTGTGACTGGGGGAATTTTTCATAGCATCTATTCTGGACTCCATCTGCCACAGTTTGCCTGTTTGAAACAAGACATTCCTCTACTCAGAACATTATGTCAACTGGTCATGATGAGCTTCATACTTTGCAGGTTCTGGGCTGTATCCTGTGGCTCTCTCAGTTATTAGGATGCCCTGCTTTTATCCCTTATGTACCACTTATTCAAGGTGATGCAAAAAAGTCTTTTCTTAAATTTATGAAAATATTTAATTATTAATGAGATCTGACCTTGAGAACAGCTATTCATCCCTGGCGTGTTGGGGGAAACAGGCCAAGTGTTTGCTGTCGTTCTGCCAGGCCTTGGGTGTTCTTTCCTAACCAGCACACTGTGGGAGTTCTACGGCGAGCTGCGGGGAGTGCTGTTTACTTGAGCAGTGATAGAATGTAAGATGGGGGTTGAGGGTCTCAGAGTGAGAACAGGCTTGTAGCTATGATAATTCCAGAGAGCCAAGTTTTGAAACTACTTTGGTCTTACGGTCAAATTTGATTCAAAACGCTTGAAAGGTCTGTCCTGAATCAGGCCATGAGTTGATGGTAAATTGAATTGTCTTTTCTTTAATCTTTGGAAATAATTCCTGATAAATATGATACTAAGAACCATGCTCATAAATCAACTTTTCTCGAAATCCTTCCATGAATTTAGCAATTGTGTTTACACTACAGCATGTGTGTGTGTGTGTGAGAGAGAGAGAGAGAGACAGAGAGAGAGAGAGAGACAGACAGACAGGCAGAGACAGAGACAGAAGGAGAGAATGAGATTTGGCAAGTGTCATGATTAATACCATTTTTGTAAGATGATCCCTACAACCCAAATCACTCTAATTACACAAAACCATGATGAGAACTTGACTCCTAGCTTTAACACCACTAAATTCTGACTTAAACTGTTTCCAATTTCTTTGCTATTGGGACACTTTTATTTTATGTTTTATTTTTTTAGAAATGGGCTCTCACCATGTTGCTCAGGCTGGACCCGAATCCCTGGGCCCAAGTGATCCTCCTGCCTTAGCTTCCCGAGTAGCTGGGTCTACATTTACGAGCCACTGAGCCCAGCTGGGGCAATTCTATTGATATTACACATTATTGAAGAAAGCCTGACAACGGAGCTGACAAGACCCTGTTAAAACAGTTCCTTCCAGCAAGGAACACTGCTGATCAAAGTACTCACCCAGCATGATGATTAAAATTCTAACTTTCTTTTGTATCACCTCAAATTTGTCCTAGAGAAGCACTCATATCTTTATTTAAAAAATAGAAAGACAAAAGTAAGATGAATTAAGTACCTTCTATGCACCAGATATTTTGTTTTCATCCTCTCTGTTATCCTCCCACAGAAGCTTTGAGTTATTATTGCCAATTTACAGAGTATGGAAATGAAACAAGTTATAATGCTAGATTTTTCTAATCCCATTTTCCAGCATGTTGTGCTTTTAGAGTAGTAAAATGTGGTATGCGATGACAAAAAACCATTATTTTTGTGAATCATTCTAAATTCAGAATCACATTCTTATATGAATTGATACCCCTCCCCCACAAAAAGAGTATACGCTGTGCAAGCTGAGATAGGACTGAGGCTGCATGAGTCCCAGAAAATTGTCTGATATGATGTTACAAAGCTTCTATTGCAAGCGTAAACCTCGCTCTAGTTCAAAGACTTCCAAAGAATTGAGTCACTAATGAGGCAATGTTGAAAATGCTGCAGCTAATAATACATTGGAAATTCCATCCCTAACTGATGCAATTAAATAAGTCAAAGATGAATCAGAGGTGGACTGGAGTTTCCTACTCATGAAAATATTCCAGTCTCTGCTACCAAAAAAAAAAAAAAAGTTATTGAAAAATGTCTCCTCAGGCCGGGCGCGGTGGCTCAAGCCTGTAATCCCAGCACTTTGGGAGGCCGAGGCGGGTGGATCACGAGGTCAAGAGATCGAGACCATCCTGGTCAACATGGTGAAACCCCGTCTCTACTAAAAATACAAAAAATTAGCTGGGCATGGTGGTGCGTGCCTGTAGTCCCAGCTTCTTGGGAGTCTGAGGCAGGAGAATTGCCTGAACCCGGGAGGCGGAGGTTGCGGTGAGCCAAGATCGCGCCATTGCACTCCAGCCTGGGCAACAAACTGAGACTCTGTCTCAAAAAGAAAAAGAAAAATGTCTCCTATAAGTTAACAAGATAGAAGTGTTTGAAGGCATGCATAGAAGATATCTGGAATGCTGTCTGCTCACCATCCCAAAATTGGTATGAGGTTAGAAAGAGCTGGCCAGGCACGGTGGCTCACGCCTGTAATCCCAGCACTTTGGGAGGCTGAGGCGGGCGGATCACGAGGTCAAGAGATCAAGACCGTCCTGGTCAACACAGTGAAACCCCGTCTCTACTAAACATACAAAAAAATTAGCCGGGCATGGTGGCACGTGCCTGAGGTCCTAGCTACTCGGGAGGCTGAGGCGGAGGTTGCAGTGAGCTGAGATTGCGCCACTGCACTCCAGCCTGGTGACAGGGCAAGACTCCGTCTCAAAAACAAAAAAAGAAAGAAAAAGAAAGAGCTTTTTTAGTAGCCAAACACATTGGCTCAATATGCCACTGATAACTCAGCAGTGGTGCTGTGATTCACTTTATTTCCTAAGATCATACATTAAAAGATTCAATAATATATTTGCATTAAAATGCTTTCAAGATTAATTATCTGATTCTAATTTTAATGCTATTTAATTTCTTGAATAACACTTTACAATGTTAAGTTTACCTGATAAGACTTTATAATAGAATAATAACATATGTCTAAGTACATATTTACATTTTGTAGGGACATTTTTATTTATTTTTGAAATTTATAAATTATTTCTTTAAATATATGTAAGTTTCAGTTTCACTTTTTAAAAACTAGCTTTACTTTGTCTTTAAAAAATACAAGCCACTGTACAATTTTAATTTGCATTTATTTCGTGATGAATGAGGTTGAGAATCTTTTGGTATGTTTAAATGCTATTTGCATTTTTTCCTGCAAACATTTGGTTTATAACTTTTGCCTGTTTTTCTATTGCATTTTTTTTTTTCTTACTGATTTTTCAGCTCTTTGAGATATATACTGCACATTTTTACAATTCGTATCTTCCTTTTGTGACATTGAAGTTTAAAAATATTATGCATGTTTGTCAGGGGAAGAAATGCAAGCTGCAGTAACATACAATCTGAATATTTCATTAGCTTAATACAATAAAATTTATTGCTCACTCTCATTATGGTCAATAACGTTTGCTAGGAGGAGGGGGGCACTGATAGGCACTCTGAACCTCGTAGTCATCTAAAAGCCAGGCTCTTTCCATCTGTGACACTGCCATTATCAACAGGAAACCTCCAAGTTTATTGTAAAAGGATAAAGAGAAGAGGATTGTGATCACGCACGGGAGAGACATTTATGGGTCAGTCCTAGAAGTGGCGTATGTCAATTTAGTCCATATTCCTCTGCCTACAACTAACAAAATCTCTTTGCCTAAATTGCCAGAGAGGTGGGAAATAGAGTCTTCTTCACACCCAGGAGAAAAATGAAACCATTTGCAAACATGGCATCATTTTCACAGAACTGGGTATTAAAAATTTTCAACCTTTTTTAATGGTTTCTACATTTCATGTCATACTTAGAAAGTGCTTTTCTATTTCAAGGTTCTAAGAAATTCTTCCATGTCTCCTTTTAATGCTGATATAATTATCTCTGCTTTTAAGATTTTTTTTTTCTTTATCACTGATTTTCAGTCACTTGATTATGAAATGACTTGGGAGGCACATGTTACAGACAAAGAGAGAGGGAGAAAGGGCACTGTATTTAATCCATTCGGGACAGATTGGATCTATGGGTTTGAAGTTTTCAACAAATCCAGAAAATTTGTGGCCACTGTTTCCTCAAATTTTTTTCTGCTTCCTCTTCTTTTCTGTTTTGGAGCACCAGGTATACATGGTTAGACTATTGAATATTGTCTCATAGGATGTTGAGGCTCCTCTCATATTTTTTTCAGAATTTTCCCCATTCTATGGGTCACATTCTGGATAGATTCTATCACTATTCCCTCAAGTTCATTGATCTTTTCTTCTTCAGTGCCTAATCTGCTATTAATGTTACCCAGCTTTTTTCTTATTTCAGATATTATAGCGTTTATCTCCAGAAGGTCCATTTTGTTCTACTTTATGTTTCTCATTTCTATCTTAAATCTGAGCATATTTCTTTTAAACACTTGTACATAGTTATAAAATCTATTTTAATGTCCTTGTATGTTAACTCTATCAGTGGAATAATTTTTGGGGCCTGTTTCTATTTTCTGACTTTTCTTCTGGTAATGTGCCACATTTTCCTGCTTCTTGGCATATCTAGTAACTTCAGAGGTTACACATTTTTATTAAGTCTCTGAATTGTATTGTTTTCCTTTTAAGAGAACTGAATTGTGCTTTGGCATAGAGTTAACTTCCATCCATGGCAGTTGATCCTTCAGGGACTGTTTTTTCAAGCTTTTGGTAGCAGGAGCATACAGTATCCTTTACTCCAGGAATAGTGCCGTCAACAAGTGAGCCATCTGAGGTCTATACTAAATGTCCTGAGTGATCACTAAATACGATCCATTCTGGTCTTTCTGATCTTGAACATCTCTCTGCTGTGTGTGAGATCTCAGAAATGTTCAGCTCACCTAGTCATTTTTTGCACAGCTTTGTAAAGAAGTAGTCTATGCAGGCATGGCCCAGTAGTCAGCAAAGACTCTGGAGCATAACTGCACAGATTTCTGAAATTTCACTTCAGTATCACTCTGTTCTTTTCTGTGTCTCTGCCCTTCAAACCCTGGCCACCTCAACCTTTCCTAACCATGATTTCCATCTCCTCAAGGCCATTGGGCCCTGTTTGGAATTCCCCTACCTACACCTTCATTAGGGAAATTGCTTGCAGCCAGAAATACGGGACTATCCTAGGGCTTCCTTTGTTTCCCCTTTTTTAGAGATCATAGACTTTTTGTCTAGTTTTTTTTCTGGGGGGAAGTTAAGCTTTATCCTTTTTATTTTGTCACATCTGGCTGTGGATGTTTAAGTTTGTGATGCTGAGATTGTGTTTTGTAATTAGAACTTCCAGACTTGGTCTGAAGGTTGAATCTTAAAAAAAAACAAAATGAATAAGCAAACCAAATAAATATTATTTATCACATTAAAAAGGCACATGAAGTTTATTTATTATAGAATAAGAATGTAGTTCCATCCATAAGCCAGATAGAATGAAATGTAAATGTAATGCTATGCAACTTAAACTTTGCTGGTCAAGGGAGTATCTTCCAACCACCTTTTAGCAATTCCATTTTAATTTCTTTCTAATGTTATACATTTTTCCTGGTCATACTCAACTGTAACTAATTTTTACAGAAGTCATCCTATATTGTCCTCTTTCTTGACTTCTTCATGTATGTTGCTAGAAAATTGTTGTAGGGGTGGGAAGCAATTCTCCATGTGTTGTCCAAGACTCTCTTTTCAAGGACATTTGTACAGCAAGATTAGTACCTTCCTCTGGGGCAGAGAGCAAGTTTGATTCCTGCAGGATAATAAAGGTAGTGTGTCTTCCTCCATGGGAAGAGTTGGCTGGGTTTACTGGCAGCCTTTGTAGGACTGGGGATTTCCTAAACTCAGGGTTCCTTGGCTGTGATGCAGACCCACTGTAAACACAGCAACGACCTGGGCTGCCCAGTGTCTCCCCTAAGGAGACACAAAGCTACCAGCGCTTACAGGAAGTCCATGCTGCCTGTTGTGCCATGAATAATGAAGCTGTTTGTCTCTGGGTGGGAGTCTTATTTCTCCTGCCAGCATCTCTGAAATTGGTAGACTAACTTAGCTTGCAAGTGGGGTAAACTCTCAGACCTCTCTTTGTTTCTATCAAGTACTGTAGAGCAATATTTTCATCCATGTGTCCAAGATGATAATATTCATGTCTGTTTTGTTTGGTGTCATGTTTTGTTTTGCCTTCACATTTGATTATTTTGACTAAATGAAGATATTCTAGAATCAAAATTTTTTTCCCTCAGAACTTTGAAATTTTTTAAACATATAATACCTAGGGTTCCTAGTTAGAAGTTTGATGCTAGTCTGTTCTCTTTCCTTTGTAAGAGGACTTGCTTTCTCTCTAGCATTCTCTGTCCAAAAAGCTTTTTGTTGTTTCATTAGCCTCGGTTGGTATTTGAAATTCCAGTTGGAAGATTCCTGTTTTGTTTTTTAATCTACAAGAATTTTCCTTCTGTTACTTCCTTATTTCTTCTCCTCTTTTTCCCTGTTCTTCCTCACTGAAAATTCCTATTAGATATATTTTTAATCCCCTGCATCTATCCTTTATGGCTTTTAAAGGTTTTTTTGTTTGTTTGTTTTATTCTTTTTGTATTTTGGGTGATATAATGGGACATTTCCTTAACTTTGCCTTCTAGATTAATAATTTCGTCCCCAGTTTTTTTGGCCCATTTTTGAGTTGTTTGAGGAATTGTCCAGTTTTTAAATTCACTGATGTACGTAGGAAGGTATATATGTATGTGTTTCTGGAAATCATATTTTTTAAATTTCTGAGCACACTTTATTCAAACTTCCACCTAGCCGGAATTCAATTACTTCTCACTAAGTTTACTCATCTACAATGTGTAGATCTAAGTCATATCACCCCTCAAATGGACTATGAAAATAATCTCCTAACTCATATCCCTTGCCCTCCCTGTCCTCAGCATCTGTTCTCCACATAGAAACCCAGGGTGACTTTTTTTAATGTAAGTAACATCATTGCATTCCTCTGCTTAAAATACTCCAATGGCTTCCCATCTCATTCAGAATAAAATCTGAAGTCTTTGCCATGGTCTACTAAGTCTTATTTGATAGGGACCTGCTACTTCTTTTATCACCTCTTCCACATGTCACCTTCTCCATTACTCTATTCCAACCACACTCACCCCAGGACATTTGCACTTCTCCCTGGCACCTGGAAGACTATTCCTCCAGATAGCTGCATGACCTGCTTCCCCAATTCATTCAGATCTCAGCAATGTCTGTTGTAGCCCTTTTATTTAAGACTCCAACTCTACTGTTTACTCTCTTATTCCATTCTCTGCTTTATTTTTCTCCATAAGATTTTATGTACTGATGACATACCACATTTTATTGATTAATTGATGGATACCATGCCCTTATTTTTAAAGAGGGAACACATTTTTTTTTTCTGTTTTTGTTACTCCCTTATTCCTGACTTCTGGAATAGTGCCTGGCACATGATAAACACTAATACACATTTGTCAAATTGGTGAATAAATAAATAAGCAAATAACCTGTTCTCACATGTTTTACCATGACATCCTCTAGATCAGAGTCTTTCTGAGACATTGTGATAATTTTTAAGGTTCTATTCTGTGTATTGAACAAACTGTTTTCTCTGAAATTAGTAATGAGGATTTTTCACCTTGGTTTTTCTATTACTTATTCTCAATTTTCCTCAAAGATCTGCTTCTTCTTGGTAGTATTATTTTTTTAGCTACAGAAATTCTAGCTTCACTTTCCTCTTCTTTTTGCATTAATTTTATCCATCCACTTCTGTCTTCTAGGTGTTCCTTAATGTTTCTGGGCCACTCATGGCACATGTATGGTTGTATACTTTTCAAAGTATCTTTCTGATAATTTCCAGAGGGACCTTGGGTTCAGTCTGCATCTTGCATGGGAAACCTCTTGTAGTACATCTCAAATCTGATCAATATTTTTCCTAAATGTCTCAGATTAAACTATTTGGCTCTTTCATCAAGGATATCTTAATATAATAAATGTTGTTGAGAGATTATTGGGTAGGATCTGTTTCCTTTCATAAATATTCTTGTCTTCTTTCCTGAGCCTTCAGGATGAAACAGAACCAAAAAAGCAAAACAACAAAGGACAACTTTTGTTAACTGCACATCTGTCTTGAGGCACATGTTTTTCGTGAGCTCTGCCATGAGTGTTCTGCTGTAGTATTCTGTTTTTAAATATCATTGAAACTTAACTACTTGAGTGTGTTTTCTGCTTTTGTCTTATCTTTTCATCCTAAATTTGAAAAAGACACCCAGTGACATTTGAAAAGAACCATGATCAGTTTATAGGAAGAAACTATGGCATCATTTTATGTTCATTTATTTTCCATTTTCTCGTGTTTATCTAATTTTTTATTTTCTTTGAAGTTGGATTAACTGTGTCCTCTGAATTCCAGGATTTCTGCCAGATGAGTTATTTAATTAACCCACAATCCTTTATAGAACATTGTCAATAAATAGATCATCCTTGAAATTAATCTGGCACATTCAGAGAGATTTCTGGTTTCAAGAATTTTGGGCCTAAAATTATTTTCAGATGATAAATAATATTTTAAAATAGTTAAATCTGCAGTTGGTTATGTGAGGCTTCATAATCTCCCAAGTAGCTGGGGCAAATGTGATTCAAAAAGGAAAGCAAAAACTAGAGAAAAGCCTAAAGCTTAATAAGCAATATTTGGAATAACTTTGTATCCTTTTAAGTGACTCAAAGTCAAAGCTAAGTAAACTCACTCTATGAATACATTTGGATAGTTACTTAGTACAAAAAAGACTATATTATAAAGAATATATTTTACTTCCAATACATATTTTTTCCTTGAATCTCTATAGATCTAAATGAGTTGATACATTCTGAATTAGAATGAACCACTTTGGATTAATATCAAATATACGAAGCCAAAACTTCTTCATCTCTTTAAGTGATGGTATGTAACAAGATTCCACTAAAGAGTTATCATACTTTAGAAACCATTTCCATTTCACTTTCTTTCATCTTCGTGAATTCTTAATTCTTTTCCTGTATGAACATATTATTCCCTAATGAGGGCATTACCATTTCTCATTTCTTACCGACAGGCTATTAAAATCAACTGAGCTCTTAATGATTTAGTTAAGAGAAAACACCCTAATTGGAAACTATCCTCCCTCTGCAGCCAGTTTTAGAATTTCTAGCTTCACAGCTATAGCTTAAGAGAAACTTAGCAAAGAACCTCAAGATGCTAATTATGTGGTTATATAATTTACATAGATTTATATCACATTAACATATACATTTCAGCTTTTTGAAAATTGATCTAGGGCAAACTGATAAGGGGAATTACTGGGGGTATTTTAGGATTTTCCCTTGTGATCCACCCAAGCACATCATTTATTTTTTTAAATGTGTATTAGTTTGTTCTAATGAAGAGTGTCTCAAATAGACATAAATATTATTGGTTAGCATTCGTGAGGCTGCATGGAATGATTTTCTAATAGTGAGAATTATAGTCCAGCAGTCTACATTCCCTCTGGTCACAGAATCACAGGGCAGGATAGGCAAATCTTTAGAAAATGCAGAGGCCTGCCTCTGCTTACCCTCTGTGAAGATTTAGTTATTCTGGCCGAGGTAGTGGAGTACCTAGGTGTTCTTTCAAAGGCCCCTGAGCTATTCCTTTTCTTTCCCCCTTTTTTTTCTTTTTGAGACAAGGTCTCATGCTGTCACACAGGCTGGAGGGCAGTGGCACAACCTTGGCTCACTGCAACCTCTGCCTCCCAGGCTCAGGCAATTATCCTGCCTCAGCCTCCCAGGGACCTGGCACCATAGGCCCGTGTTAGCACACCAGGCTGATTTTTTGTATTTTTTGGTAGAGTTGGGCTTTCGCCATATTACCCAGGCCAGTCTTGAACTCTTGAGTTCAAGTGATCCGCCTGACTCTGCCTCCCAAAGTGCTGGAATTACAGGCATGAGCCATGGCTCCCAGTCCTGCTAGGCCATTCTAATGAGCAGCCAGAGCCGAGTGTACGTACAGTGGAGCACCTATGTAAAGCATATTACATATTTCAAAACCACTGCAACCACAAAATCGTAATTGAGTAATTATAAACCCATTTCAGCGGAGGCAATAATTTAAGCATTTTTAAAAATTAATGAACCCCTTTACAAATCCTCTCACACCTAGCATGAACTCCAAATTGCCAATTTTTTCTTTTCTTCCAGTCATCTGTAGTAGCATTGAAAATGATATGGTCTTCTCAGCTATCTAAATGATATGGAAGAAATGTCTATAATTTTTGATATGTGTTTTATGTCTCTTATGTCTTCACGCAAAATCTAAGTAAGTTCCTCTACATCCTCATATACACTGGATAGAAGTAATGTCATTTCTGCACATAATGGATAAGGGGTATAGGCCTTAATGTCTACTCAGTAAAACTGTGGACTATCAACAGCTCCCTAACAATGACTCTTTTCACCCTTTCCTCATTCAATTGACTCTTTCTTTCTCATTGGAGTTGCCTGAGGTCTGTGGTAAGGTCTGGTGTTGCTCATAATCACATAATTAGTTTTTCTAATATTAACGTTTCTAATCAAATTCACCTGGCCTAGTCCCAGGACAGCTGGGAATTCTGAGTGCCACTGGGGAACATAACCAGTTGCCTATAACTTTGAAAAGCATATTTTGACTACTTCTACATGGTTATATAAACATAGACATATCCAGATCCAAGAAAGAAAGATGCACCAAGACTATACTTAAACTAATATTAAATATTTATATTCAGGTCATTAGAACATTGTTCCTTTATTGACTTAAAGGGCATGTGTTTTCCAAAGCCACTGGCAGGAATCAGTCAACGACTGTAATGAATTAATCTTAAAATTAAAAACATAAACACAAAAATAAATTATGGAACTACATTTAAGTGCCTCTCAACAAGGTTAAATATTTAACCCTGTCACATAAATATGAAGACACGATATATTTTTCTGATAAGGAAAACCAAAATTATGGAATAAACATGCTATAGCAAATATGTTGTTTGTTCTTTTGAAAGTTTTTAAAATGGCTTAGGCCAAAGCAAGTTTCTGCCAGTCATTAAATTATTTTAGGACATGATGGTTCATACCTGTAATCACAGCACTTTGGGAGGCCAAGGAAGGAGGACTGCTTGAGCTCGGCAGTTTGAGACCAACATGGGCAACATGGCAAAACTTCGTCTCTACAAAAAAAAAATACAAAAATTAGCCAGGCATGGTGCCCTTGCCTGTAGTCCCAGCTACTCGGGTGACTGAGGCAGGAGAATCACCTGAGCCCAGAAGGTCAAGACTGCAGTGAGCTGTGTTCCCACCACTGCACTCCATGGGTGACCGAACAATTACTTTTGAGAGATTTCATATGTTTTCCTAATATTCCTATTTTTGCCCTTAAAATTATGCCTAAAAAATTTTCTCCACAAATGGTATCAGGGAAGAAACAGAGTGAAATAGTTCCAGCCTCCACTTGTAAACCAGCCAGTTAGACAACTGCACTTACTGAATGCCAGGTGGCTAATTATACCCAGAGTAGTTTATTTTGCCAGCATCAGATTGCTTTCCTACATGATCATTTTGGTACCAAATTTTGCATCTGCAAATGGACAAATTATGAATATAAATCAGAAATTTATACTGTGTAAAATTAACTCTACATGTAGAAACTAATTTTTGCATTTGAATGTGCATCCATATCTTACCTTTGTAGAAATAAAATTATTGAATTAAGGCAAAATGCATACATAAAACCTATCAGCACATTATCATTTCATACATGTGACACCAGTATAGCAGTGACCTTCAGAAAGTACCTCTGTAGCAATCTAAGCAACTTTTCATTTTACGTAGTATTTCCTAAAGTACCTTTCATGGAATTATAAAATGTCCTATGTGAGAAACAAAAGGTAGGAGAGAAAAACAGGGTTCTGATCATGAGGGTTTGGGAAATATTGTCTTTGAGTTTTAAAATATAGCGTTCTTTAATTCCTTTAATGTTCAAATATTCTCTGTGAATCTGTAAGAAGATGTTAGAATATGAGCATTTTCCAAATATGTTTGACCTTCTAGGACCTAGCCAAGTGTGGGATCTAGGGAAAAGCTGGTTTAATTAGTCAACACCACACAGGTTACATCATCTCCATTCCCATCTCCATGTTACCATAATTGTTGCTTTTAATCTATACCACAAGCTCGCCTGCACTTCAATAGTGATAGAGATTTCACTAATCTCTTAAGACTATATGCAAAGAAAGATGCAGTGGTGTAAAGCAGATAGCTCATTTCTTTAGAGATTTTCTGGAACTGGTACAACCCCCACTTGGATACCATGTCCGGGATCTAGGAGTCAGCAATTCACATAAGGTTCTCATCAAGCTTGAGGAGTCATCCTGGCCCTGGAGTTTAGCCCATTTGCATGCCCTGTGTCAAGTATGCCCAACATTTTACAATCTTGTCATTAATGACTAGATACAGTTTAAGAAGACAGCTATGATGATGCACACAGTCCTTTGGGTGGTGTCTACTCGGAAATTAATTAGCAGACAGCCGCTGGCTAATTTCCCATTGCATCAGCTAAAGGATTTGTCCCATTAACCACTCTCAAATATACACTGTAGAGGTTTGCAAGGGTTGTCATAGTAAAATACCACAGACTGAGTGGCTTAAATAACATCAATTTGTTATCTCACAGTTTTGGAGGCTAGAAGTCCAAGACCAAAGTGTCAGTAGTGTAGATTTCTTTTGAGACTTCTCTGTGGCTGGTAGATGGCTGCCTTCTCTCTGTGACCTTAAGTCATCTTCCTGCTTTGTGCATTTCGCTGGTGTCTCTTGCATCTTAATATTTTTTTTCTGTAGGGGCACAAGTCAGCTTGGATTAGAACACAATCTAATGGCCTCATTTTAGCTTAATCACCCGTTAAATGGTCCAATCACCAAATATAGTCACATTCTGTACTGCAATGTAGGGCTTCAATATATGAAGACACAATATAAGGGACACAATTCAGTCCATGACACACACTTTAGCACCTTCAGGTACTACCTGCACTGCTCCCAGCTCCTGGGGAAAGCGGAGTTCTTCTCTGCAGCCTGGGATCCCTGAGCTAATAGGGGTCATGTGGTCCAGGGGTAGACACCGAGGGGCTTGCTAATGGCAGGCTATATAGGGGCAAGTGGGTAACTTTTCCTAAGGAGTATCCTAATGCTGCTTTTGAAAATAACTTGATTGACATATAACTTACAAATAATAAATTGCACCCACTTCAATGAATTTTGATGAATTATATGCTCACATAATCACCACAACAATTAAGATTTGAACATTCTTATTACACTGTCATCAGTGTCCTCAACCCTAGGCCCGCTGTAAGAAATGATCTGCTCTCTCTTGCAATAATTCTGCCTTTTCTAGAATGCCCTGGAAATGGAAAAATACAGTGTGTACACTTGTGTCTAGCTTCTTTTGCTTCGTATATTTTATAATTTCTGAGATGCGCCAGTGTCGTTGCAACCCCTTTTAGTGCTGAGTAATGTTCCTTTGTGTGGCTATCGTACAATTTGTCATCCATTCACCTGTTGATGCACATTTGCCTGCTGACATGCCTGTTGCTTCTACTTTGAGGTTACTGTGAACAGTGTTCAAGACTTCATGTGGACATATTTTTCAGTTCTTTGGAGTGAATTCCTAGAAGCAGAATTTTGAGGTTATATGGTAAGAGTAAATTTAACCTTTTAAAACCACCAATCAGGTTTCCAAAATGGCCGTACAATTTTATCTCTCCACCAGCAATGATATGGATTCCAATTACTCCCCTGGGATGACTATTAATACACAATCTTTTAAAATACCGTAGTCAGTATTTTTTCATTTTAGCCAATTCAGTAAGTGTATAATGGTATCTCATTAAAGTTTGCATTTCCTAATGACTGATGATACTTAGCATTTTTTGTTGCTTCAAGTAACATTCTTCTTATTTCACATTAGTCATAATTTACTTTTAAATGTTCAGTGGTTAACAAAAAACTTCATAGCCAAAAATAAAATCGCATGAGTTCAACTATATTTTAGTTTTTAAAGTCTCCCTTAAATATATAGAACAATTGGGAAGGTCTATTGCTGTCTTTTGGCAGATATGTTGGTCCTGTCATGAGAAAGAATTTCTCTGCAAAGAACTGGGCCCCGCACTAATCAGGAAAAGAGAAGTGTTTTGAGGAAAAACAGCATTTTATTTCCCCAAACCCTGGCTATCTGGCGTGGGCAGATGTGAAAGATTGACAGGCGCCTACCCAATATTCAGTCCCCTCTTTGTGCTTTGTAAGAGAACCCAGCTTTTATTCAGGCCAGGGAAGAATCCAGCTGAAAGACTGAATTTCCCAGACTTCCTTGTAGCAAGGTGTAGTCATTTAACTAAGTTCTGGCTAACAAATATTATGGGACATCCAGGAATGCCGTATACAAAGTTGTTCTTCCATTTGTCTTCCTCTCTTTCCTCTTCTCACTGCTTGGATGGCAGGCAGAATGGCTGGAGTTTTAGAAGCCTTATGATGCCCTTGAGGAGAGAAGTGACAAACTAACGTTGCTGATAGACGAAACCTGGATTGCTAAAGAACTTACGGGGCTGCCTTCCTGGCCCTGTTGGCCTAACTCACTTCTGTGATGTGAGAACAGTTAGTTTCATGAGAAAATGATGCTTATGCAATTGTTATTGAGGTTTTCTCTTTTATACAGCCTGAACCAATTCTAATTGCTATTGCCAGTAGAGTAGAGGCATGAACACTACTGCCAGCTACAATGTCCCTAAAATCCCCTAAGAATTCCAGCCAGCAGTACAGGGGGAGGGGGCCAAAGCTGACCAGAGCAGCTGAAACCAGCAAGCAGCAGCCACTTGGAGCATTTCGTGAGTAGATTCTGATCTACTGGGTGATTGTGTGTTATTCTAGCACAGAGCTCTTCAGACCTGACACTAGGTCTGAAGTGTTCATGAATGCTCTGGGTCCCTGAAAAATAACTACACCATTAGATTGATTTCATTAAAATCAGCTCAGGCAATCAGCATGGTATAAAGAATAGAGAATTAAACTAACAACCAAGGCAGTGGGGTATAGTACCCTTTCCCCATTTAATCAACTTTGGGCAAATTGTTTTATGTTTTTTAAGCATTAAATGAATAATTCCATTGCTAGCAGGAATTACATGTGTTAATCTTTAATTTGATCCCTCTTTTCTCTCCAATGATAGCCCAATCTTGACATTAGATGAAAGTGACTAGAAAGACAATGGTAAGGTGAAGTCATAGGAAGAAAGTAAAACAAGCTAAAAGTATATTTTAATGTACCATTATATGCTACAGATAATAGATTTAAATAATATACATGGATATATTATATATTTACATTAATATATTTATTTCTTAGCTCATCTAATATATTTATTTATCTTCTATTATAAAATGTATTTATTAATATATTTATGAGAAAAATTATAACATATAATGAGAATTATATTTATAATTAAGAAGAAACATTTCTTTTTTCTTCTTAAATAAATATATTAAATATATATTAGCAGAAATATATTAAATATATAATATATATTTCTATATCTAAATAAATTATATATTTCTATAATATATATTATATATTAGCAGAAATATATTAAATATATAAGTATATATTTCTATAATATCTAAATAAAGTATATATTTCTATATCTAAATATAAATGTATTTAATATATGTCTCCTTTATACACATAATATATAATGAATATGTATTATTTTAAATAATATTGTATGCTAAGGTGATTTAGGGGGGTGAAAAGAAAACAGGCTTCTTGAAACTGATTCTGTTCCAGTAAGAACAGTAATAAAGAAATAGCTATAATGTCAAGATTCCTTTCTTCTTTTCCACCCTCAATATTTTTCTGTCTTATAGAGGCATACAATACTATCTGTGTTAGTTGCAAAAATGGACACAATTCTCCCCCTCCCTATATGCATGCCCAGGCTATCCTGCAGTTTTCTTGTTGGCCCTGCTGACAGCCAGAAGGCCCCAGAGGCTGAGTCACCCACCTGGCAGCTGACCTCAGACACATGAGTGAGCCCAGTCAAGACCCAAAAGGTCACCTGGCTGAGCTCAAATATGCTGGCCTACAGAATCATGAGCTAAGTAAATGGTTGTTTTGTGAAGCCACAAATTTCTAGGGCTGTTTGTTATTCAGCAAAAGTTAACTGATATTTATACGTGTGAATTTTTGGAAACAAATTTCCACGTGTCATTTTTCCTTCCCCAAATTTGAAAAAAACAAAAAAACAAGAAGGGGGATTTTTAGTACAAAATTCCTCCCCAGCAAACCATCATGTCCTCCCCAGCAAATCATTGTGTCTAGGGCAACCAAACGCTAGCAGAGATGAAGAGCCTTTTCTGTGCTCACCTTGTGGCCAAAAAGGCTACTGAATTTCTATTTTACTGCACTGAAGCAAATGCCTGAAGATCACTGTATTTATCTTTTCTATATAGATGAGGCTGTATTACTTTGTAATGCCCTGGTAGGTTCTGCCATGAACACCCTGCTTCAGTGTGAACTGCCTGTGCTTCCTGCACCTGTGCTGGCAGCCTGGGAGTCATTCCCCACCATCGGTATCCTGTGAAACCAACCAACTCCCAAGAGCCCATTTTCATGGTCATGGGCTGCTGGCACAGGCTCACCTCCAAATGCAGGAAAGTAGCAGACTGCTTTTATTTTCAAGTTTCAAAGTTTATTTCTGAAATATAAGTTTGCCTTCCCATAAAATCTTGAAGTTTTTGTGAGCATGTACAAGTGTGGGTGCCTTAGGCCACTCTTACACTGCTATAAAGGAATACCTGAAACTGACTAATTTAGAAGAAAAGAAATCTAATTAGCTCACTGTTCTGTAGGCTGTACAGAAAGCGTAGCAACATCTGCTTCTGCGGGAATCCCCGGAAACTTTTACTCAAGATGAACAGGACGGGAGAGCAGGCACTTCACATGCCGAAAGCAGGAGCAAGAGAGAGAGAGAAAGAGTCGGGGGAGCGGGAGTGCCACAGACTTTTAAATGGCCAGGTCTCCTGTGAGCTCAGAAAGAGAGCTCATTTATCACCAAGGCGATGGCCCAAGCTGTTCGAGAGGGATCTGCTCCCATGATCCAAACATCTCCCTCCAGGCCCCACCTCCAACCCTGGGGATTACAATTCAACATGAGATTTGGGTGGGGACAAATATTCAAACTGTATTAACAGGTTAAAGAATTTTGTTCTCTTATGACCTACCTCATCTCACAGAGGATTGAGAGTGACTATGGAGCGCTTGCAGGACGTGTAGTTGCATTAGGAGCCCTCCATGGGATGTAAATTTAATAGTGCTGGGCAAACTTTTCTCTCTCAAGTGTCTGTCTCATGCTTGTCACCATGCCTGGATTCATTCCATTAACCTGTTATTCCCTCTGATCTTAGAGGGTTTTTTGATGTTTAAGAGTTCCTCATCACCAGTAAATCTCCCTGCTGTCATCACTTAGCACATCCACGGGAATTAGCCAATTTCTAGCTGGAAGAAAGAATAGGCCATAGGATAGGTGCTGAGAGAGGTGGGGGTGCCATTTCAATTTCATGTATTTCACCATGTTTGAGGGGTGCCCTAATAACCACAGAATTTTTCTCTAGGAGGCCCTGCAGATTACTGGCAATTGTTCCCAAGCCTCTTTCACATTCAGCAGATGATAATACGCTTTCCTTCCTTGAAAGGTGTTAGTGTTCCCGTGTTATTTCTTTGGAAGCAGCTTTATTTCATTGTTGAGCTTGTGTTCCAACCACAGGATGTCTTAGGGATCCTCAGAGGCCGTCTCCTCTGATCCTCTCTCCACCCTGACTTCATAAACTGGGAACTGTGGATCAAAGAGCAGAAGAAGCTTCCATGGGCTCTGAGCTCCCACTACCAACTGCCTCACTCCTCTATTTAAACACACACACACACACACACACACACACACACACACACACACACACTCCTACCTCTGAGAATCCTGGGATTTGGAGAAATGCAGTTTGGGATTTAGAAAGCAAGAAAAAGAGAAAGAAGAAAGCAGGAAGGAGGGAGAGGAAAGGACAGGAGAAAAGGCGGAAGGCAAGAAGGCAGGCAGACCCACATTTTAATGGGAAAAAGGCCTTAGGAGTAAAGATGTTGCCAAATCTCAGGTCCTCACATCTGATGGAGGCTGCTGCTCTGGGTAATCACAGCAGTCCACCAGGAAGCCACGATGGGGTGGGATTTTCACCCTACCTGCAGAATCGTCAGGCTATGACAGATGGAATAGTGCTCTTCTTTTTCTTTCCCTTATTTCAGGAATAGAAATTTCAAGGGTCAGAATGGAAAATGATGAAAGTGCATCAGTGATTCTTCCCACCGATACCCACAGACCACCAGAAGTTATCCCTGGTGTTTGTGATACCATCTACTTTTAAATCATTAACAACTTTGTTTAATGATGTCATCTTGTTTTGTTTAATGATATCATCTTATTTTAAGCCATTAACAACTTAAGACTCCCTCCATCGGTTACTGTGGCAGTCTGGAAACCCCTGTGGCTGGTGATGAAGGAAACCCTGAAAGGACACTCAATGGGATATAAAGGAAGTGTCCCAGTTTGGGTGTCCTCAGAGCAGAATCTGAGTCAAGGACCCAGGTGCAGGCAGTTTGTCTCAGCAAACAGAATCAAGGGAGCTGGAGAATATATCAGAGAAGGAAAATTGGTAAACATCTGGCTGCTGCTTTGAGCACCTGAGGGTCAGTCCTGCTGGGATTCCAGAAGCTTTGTAGAAGATAGCAATTAGGACCTTGAAAAGTTGTTAATATCATTAGAAAACAATTAATTGTCCCTAAGCATATTGTTTGGGTCTAAAAGTGTGGATAGATGCTCATTTCAGAGTTTAGAGTCTAGCCACCATCCATATCACTTGGACTGTGTTCTGTGCCTAATGACGGTGAGCTACGTGGTGCCAACCAACTCTCCTTCCCCAGACTGCCACGCCCACCTGAGTTGTGCCTCTCATCTTATTGGCCTGGAGAATCCTACCAGGCTCATCCTACCAGGCTCGTCTTACACATCTCAGCTTTCTCATCCTAAGACTCGTATCAAATTAATTTTTTCAAGAGACAATAGGATGAAGTCTTTAAATGTCCAGGCTTGAAATCAGGCTACTGGCTTAAAATCTTCTGTCTACTGCCCACAAGCCATGTGACTACATAACTCACTGAAACGCTGTCTCAACTTACATAAGACCAGGGTGATAGTACAGGAGAACCTACCTAGTGTGTGGTGTGCCATTAAATTAACATATGTATGTGTAGTACAGCAGTTCCCAGCACTCACAAAAAAACCTACAGATGTAGTAGTCGATGTGATTCTTCCCAAATTTTTCAGGCAGACTAAATCTCATCTCCCCAATTCCCCAGTATACCCCACTTTGTCTTCACATTTAACTTAACATACTATGACTGTTTGCCTGCCTTTCTCCCTACGATATTGTGAGTTCCTGGGGGGGCCTTCCTTTTTATTTTAATCGTCAGAGGCTGACACAGTACTTAGCAAGTAGTAGGTCCTCCAAAAATACCATTTCAATGAATGAATAATTCAATGATTTCATAATACTTGCAGAATAGATCCCACATTTCTGAACAGGTCGCCTGTCAGATCCCTCAGAATATGACTGCAACATCATTTGAATGTCCTCTGCCACCTTCCCACCTCTGCACCTTACATTCTATCACAACAGTGCCATATGCTCTTCACTGCCATGATATGCTCATGCTGTTCCCACTCTGATATAAAATGTCCTTCCCCTCTCTCTCTGCCTGGTGAATTTCTTTACTTCCTCAGGCCTTCTTTGAATGTCATTACTTCTGTGAGTTCTTCCAGACTACTCCAAGCCCCCAGCCAGATCATATTGCCTTTTTCCATGTGCTCCCCTAGGTCTTTGTTCTCTAGCGTACAGCTTGTGAAAATAAATTGGGCTTGGTCACATGTCTTTCTCCCTCTTCCTCCCTCTTTTAGTTTGTCAGCTTCTCCTAGAATGAACATGTCTGGGCTGCCAGATTTCAATAAATATTTGTTGAAGATTAATGCCTGGCCCTTTGCTGCTTTAGGTGATGTTTAGATTTCTGTCTGCCACATCTACTCAAGGCTCAGTAGGTTATTTCTGCTGACCAGGCTAATCAAACGCATTTTGCTGAAACAAGCTAGGTGGTCTGTGCCTGGTAGAGTCACAGATCATTAAGACTTATCCTTAGTATTCAGTGAGATGTTTAATAAGCCAGTTTTTTCAGGGAGTTTCTTTTGTTGTTGTTCTTTTCTGTACCATTCCCTCAAACTGGAGCCAATGGGTCTGAAATATGCTTCTGGAGATGTACTACAAATCAACATGTTTACCATGTTTTTGAAGTGCTCCTGATTTGGCCCAGAAAGTTATATTTTTATATGTTAAAGTTTTTCCTCATTCTTCTCATGAAAGACTGGGTTTTGACATTTGTTCAAAAACTGTAGGTTCTTGTGGATAATTCATTTTTGTTTTCTGGATGGATCTCTGTATTAGTCCATTCTCACACTGCTAATAAATGCATACCTGACACTGGGTAATTTATAAAGGAAAGAGGTTTAATTGACTCACAGTTCAGCATGGCTGGAAAGGCCTCAGGAAACTTACAATCATGGTGGAAGGGAAAGCATACACGTCCTTCACATGGCAGCAGCAAGGAGAAGTCCTGAGTGAGGTAGGGGAAAGTCCCTTATAAAACCATCAGATCTCATGAGAACTCACTTTCACAAGAACAGCATGAGAGAAACCACCCCCAATTCAATTATCTCCACCTGGCCCTTCCCACGACAAGTGTGGATTATGGGAACTACAATTTAAAACAAGACTTGGGTGGGGACGCAGCCAAATCATGTCAATCCCAATGCTGTTTTATAAAAATAAATGGCTTAGTAATCTCATATTGATATTAACCTAAGAATTTTTGTCTTAGTGTATATATGGGTACTGATATTTACAGCCAGTTTTGGGGGTCAAGAAAGAAGAGGAATAATGGATAAAGATTCCCTAATGAAGGGCCTGGAAACACCAAATGTGACAGTTGAACTCCATTAGATGCCTGTTTTACTTAGTCATCACAGGGTCAAAGACCAGAACACCAATGGATACCAACCACTTCTGTTAATAAGCCTCTGTCTCTCTTGGCTTTATGAGTCACCCTCCTCCTTCCTAGACTAAATTCTGCATCAAAGTGTTTTCAGGGATATTACCTTCTTCACTGGGCTTAGTCACATGAAACTAAAGGAGAGACAGGTAATCCTCTTCCACATTTTTGGAGGCCTAATTATTCTCAGACATGTCTTAGATCTAATCAGCCATACTATGTGCATTCACACGTTCACACACAGACACACACAGAAGAAATCGCTTCAAATAAGATGCTAAGGCAAACATACACCTTTGAACCTGGTATTTTAATTTAAACCTTTAAAACTATTTTTAAGTGTTAGAGCCATTAAGAAAGATAACATGGATTTAAACACTATTTTGTGTTGAGATATATACATGTTAAATTGAGTTGATAGTCATTGTTTCAAGCATAAAAATGAGGAACTTACCACGATTTAAAAGTAATGTTCACAGCATGAAATAGATGAATGCAATCTTTGTTTTCATAACAACTTCACTTATGCATAATAGGAAAAGTATACAGTCTTGCCCAACGTAGTTCCACAAGCTCCATAGTTATAGCTCATCTTCCAGAGTCATCATTTGCCTGTAAGATGACTCAGAAATGTGGCCTATTAAATGATTGTACAGTAACAAGAGGTTATATTTCTAGAGTGTTGTCTGTCTAGAGACATAGCTATAATGCAGCTTCATTTAAATTTTACTTTAAGACAACTAGGTTGATATTATTATTCCCATATTACAGAAGAGAAAACAGGTTCAGAGAACTTTTAAGTAATTTACCCAAGATTTGGAGTTTGAATTCAGATATGTCTGATTTCAAAATTTATGTAGGCTCAAATATGTTACCATACCATCTCCTCCAAAAATAATTGCTCTCTTTTATTTGGCACCTGGCTGCTGATTTCCAGCCCTTCTGAAAAAAGCAACACCCAGTACATAAAGAGAGGTTAACTCAAAAGATATTCAGTTACATATGGTCTTAATCAGCTAAATGTACTTCGTATTTGCCCTATTCTTTAAGGAAGTAAATCTAATAAGATGAACTTAAATGAATAAATCCAAAACATATTTACTGCCAAGACTTATACTAAACTCTTCTCATGCCTGGACTATTACCATAATCTTCTAACTGATTTCTCTGTCTCAGTCACTTCATCTGTAATTTACTTTGTATTCTGCCTCCCTATAAATATTCACAAAGCATGATGTTCTCCTCTTCAAAGGCTTCTTATTCCTTCGAATAACTAGAGTATGTTGTTTATACTATTCATGTGGTACTTAACTTCTACTATCCTGTGATTTAGGAATATGTATTCAATTTATATTTCTTTATGCAATATAAGCATTTTATAAGTTGAACCTTAAATGTTTAGCCAAACTAAGCACATAATAAAGAATTATGAAATTCAGAATTTTCAACTAGACAGCAGAAAATGCATTATTTTTGTTCCGTGGCTGGCTCTTCAAATGCACTCAGCTCGGCCATTCTATATATTCTCAGAACACCTCAAAAACCTGCCACCATCTCTTCTTGTTCATTTACTCAGATCTCTCTCCCCTTTTATGTCAACCTCCCTATTCCTCAGGCTCTTGTTCCCTGAACCCTTGGCTCTGTCCTCTAACCACTAAAATCCACTTCTTACCTTGCTAGCTTGGATGCTATATTTCATCCCCAAATATGATTCTCCAACTCTGATTCCTGGCATCCTGTATTGGACCCAATCGATATTTACTGTTTGCATGTGTGCCAATAACAAATTGCTATTCCCTCTGTCACAATGTAGCTCGTGGGACTAACACCACCTGGGCCAATCCATCCTGTCTCTCTGCCAGGAAACACAAATTAAATACATTGTCCAAAATACTCAAAACACTTAGAATTTATTATCCACTGAGTATTGGATGAGTTAACAGAAAGGAAACCATTGGGCTCCTTAGACAACAAGTGAAGGCTGATTAGAATGCCTCAGAAAGCCTTTCCACATCCAGCTGAAAGGGGATGCAGGAAACACAGGACAGAAAGTTTAATAGATGGATCCTTATTTGGCAGTTCAGACATAGATTCCATTTCTAGCACTGTCAGATACAGATAATATCTACTGAGTTTACTTTAAGGACTGTGAAAAGAATCAAATGAGATGATAACTGTGAGAGTTCTTTGCCAAACGTAAATGTTGAATGGGTGTAAGATACTTGAAAAATACCTGAAAGACCTAGGCCCTCCTCTGCAACTGTTTCTTATGAAGAAAATGGGAGCACTGGATCAGATTGTCACAGATCCTGTGAGTCTAAGAGAACTTCCAGCCCTGTTCCTTCACACAGGGACAGTGTTTGGCGTCTTCCCTCTTCCCGTTCTGAGGATTTGCATCTCCAACCACAGGGGCACAAAGAGATGATTTGACCTTCTTGAGGTTCCATAGCAACAAGCAAGGGATCGATGATGCGCATGTCTTGCTCTGCTCATGTATCGGGCCATACTTGTGACTTTTCTCAGATCTACTGGGACCCACCTGCCCTCCCAGGATTCCACTAGGGCTTGCATGGCCCCCTGTAGCAGCTTGCATTGATTGTTCCCACAGTCCTACAGCACTAGAACCACCCCTGTCATTGCCTTATTTTCTGACAGCAGTAATCTTCCAGGAATTCATGGAACACGAGAGCCAGGCTGAGGCATGATCTCTGATGCACCTGCTACAGTGAGACCCACAGCAGGTCTGCCGTGCTTAGACCCCTGAAGGAGCTGGTCTCTAGCAGCTCCCAGAGATGCTGAATTCCATAACCCAAAGTGCAGGAGTGTTAAGCCTTCGTGGGATAGGCTGCAGTTGGAGAAAAACCTGCTCATAAAATGGGTACTCTTCTCCCCAGTGGACACCGTTGCTTCAACCAGCATGTTGACTGATTCCCATGAGACAGAGCAACCTGTTGTGTTTCCTGGAGAAGCTACGGCCAATTGAGTAACACACAGCCTGGAATTTGCTTTCCCTCCGTCCATTCCTCACTCTCCTTTTCCATCACCCTTCTTCCCCGAGATTGCACTCCCGCATAGGACACGGGCACAGAGCTTTGCTTTGTTTGGCTTTTGATTTCTGGAGAAACCGGCTAATGTTGAGACTTCCCTAACATCGAGATTTTTGCCATACTGCTCCTCATTTCTGGCAATGGCATAGCAATGTTTCTGGGCATTTTCTTGTAAAAGAAAAATCTTTATTACTGAACTGCATTTTCTCACTATTGCATGCATATTTATCTGGTGGCTGAATATAAAATCACACCCACATATGTAACTAATAATCACTCAGTTTTTTAAAAATCTATGCTAGGTTGTGTTAAAATGATAGCACCAAAAGTCAAATTGTAACATACGCTTGTGTTTACCATGCTAATTAGGAAGACAGTTTATTTGAAATAAAGCACACCACTGAAAGAACACATTAGGTAGTGTGTAAAAGATCCCTGCTCCAGTATTTTACATGCTAGAACATGCAACATTTTAGCAATTCACATTTTGTTCCTTAGCATTTTGGAAAAAGTCACTATGCTTTTAGAAATAAAAGAGGAGGCCAGGCGCAGTGGCTCATGCCTATAATCCCAGCACTTTGGGAGGCCAAAGCAGGCGAAACACAAGGTCAGGAGTTTGAGACCAGCCTGGCCAATATGATGAAACCCTGTCTCTACTAAAAATACAAAAAACAAAAAACATTATCCGGGCCTGATGGTGCATGCCTGTAGTCCCAGCTACTCAGGAATCTGAGGCAGAAGAATCACTTAAACCCAGAGGTGAAGGTTGCAGTGAGCCAAGATCGTGCCACTGCACTCCAGCCTGAGCAACAAAATGAGATTCCATCTAAAACAAAAAGAAAATTTAAAAAATAATAAAAGAGGGAAGGCCAGATGCAGTGGTTCATGCCTGTAATTCCAGAACTTTGGAAAGTCCATGAACACACAGTCACTTGAGTCTAGGAGTTCGAGATCAGCTTGGGAAGCAAGGCAAAACTCTATCTCTATCAAAAAAAAAAAAAANCAAAAAAAAAAAAAAGAAAGAAAGAAAGAAAGATAAGAAAGAAAAGAAAGAAAGAAGAAAGAAAGGGAGAGAAGAAAGAAAGAGGCAAGTTCACAGATTAGAAATAAAAGAGGAAGAGGAGAAGATGAGGCAACAGCAGCAGCATCCAGGCCTGTAGGAGTGTGAGACCAAGTGGAGCTGCTGCCTGGGCCATAGACAAAGCTCAACCTGCACCAAGGAGCCAATTTCCAGGTTCACATAATAGAGTAAACAGAATTACAGGGAAGCATGAAAAGCCTGGATATGAAATGATTAAGCAGCAAACCCTCAGGCTGCCAGGACCAGCGACTGTTTCCAGTAGTGGGATTCAGAATGTCAGGACTGAGAAGAATACAACCTGAAAAGCAGATTTCAAAAGCAGAATCCAACCCGAAAGTAGAGAATTCATCCTTGAGTAATACAGCTCCTGCTAATGTTTTTGCTGAGAGTAATTTGGTGGAAATAAATGCAATTAAGTTTGAGACTTTCAGGGATTTGTGTAAGAGCTTGTGGAGTCTTAGATAGCTAAACTATACGAATGGCTGATGAAGTGACTGTACCTCAAATCTAAACACTGTTAGATTAAAGTATGAGAGAGGCTGAGGATCCCCCAGAGTCAGTATAAAGGCATAAAACATGTGCTTATCAGGAGGAAGTAGGAGCTGGATAGGGGACAAAGTCATGAACACACAGGAAAATCTGGATATGACGGAGGCCCAATTTTCTTTGCTACACCTAACCGAGTGTTTCAGGAAAACACAATACCTGACTTACATCATAATACATTCAGAATTTTGGGGTGGAAGTAATTATATATTTGAACTGTATATGCTTTATTCTATAAGGTTATTTTAATAGTTTTCATCTCTCAATGAGCTCTTTGGTCCTTTGAATAGAATTTCTAGAAAAACACCTCTAGGCCAGGCACGGTGACTCACGTCTGTAATCCCAGCACTTTGGGAGGCTGAGGCAGGTGGATCACAAGGTCAAGAGATCGAGACCATCCTGGCCAACATGGTGAAACCCCGTCTCTACTAAAAAATACAAAAATTAGCTGGGGGTGGTGGTGTGCGCCTGTAGTCCCAGCTACTCAGGAGGCTGAAGCAGGAGAATTGCTTGAACCCAGGCAATCTCTCGGCAGAGATTGCAGTGAGCCAAGATTGTGCCACTGCACTCCCGTCTGGCGCCTGGCGACAGAGCAAGACTCTGTCTCAAAAAAAAAAAAAAAAACACCTCTATAGCATATTCTGAATGACACCTGAAATAGAAAGATGACTGCCAATTACATTCACACTACTCTGAGCTGAGGTCCAAGGCAGGCCTCAGTGGAGGCCAAGAAGAGAGTCTTTGCCTGGAGTGGCTTTGGTGGAGAGGGTCTGTGTGTTGTCAGGCAGAGCAGGCCAGCAAAAAATAAGTAGGACACTTCCTATACAAAGACACTGAGCAGCAGAGTAGTGAGAACCAGGTTGTTCATAGACACTCATGGCTGGAGCTCATGAGAAAGAAGGAAGGCATATTCAGTACACAAAGATAGGTCAGATGACCAAAGGAATATGGACAGTGGACAGATTGCTCATGTGTGAAGACTCTCAGGAGGACCTAGACAGAATAAGGCCTAGGCAGAATTGAGAACCTTCTTGAAAAACCCATCATTCAAAAGAGGCCATGTTGCAGAAAGCTGAGACTCATTTAATGATTAGCATCATGGCAGTTTGCAGGAGTGAGATGTCCAGTTGAATGTTATCTGGTAAGGTGACTTTGTGACAGCTTACATTTTCCTATCTTTTGTTTTGTTTTGTTTTGTTTTTTGAGATAGACTATCGCTCTGTCGCCAGGCTGGAGTGCAGTGACACGATCTCAGCTCACTGTAAGCTCCAAACAGCTCACTGTACTCCCCGAATAGCTGGGACTACAGGTGCACACCACCATGCCCAGCTAATTTTTTGTATTTTTAGTAGAGATGGGGTTTCACTCTGTTGGCCAGGATGGTCTCGATCTCTTGACCTTGTGATCTGCCTGCCTCCACCTCCCAAAGTGCTGGGATTACAGGTGTGAATCACCATACCTGGCCAATACATTTTCCCATCTTTATTCATCTGTCTTCATTCTTTAAAGAGAAATGGATGGGGAATCTGACACCCAGAGTGGCTTTTCAGAAAATAGCATCTCTTGCAGAATGGTGCTTATGTAAGGCTGTTTAGATTTAAATGTGCCTCTAATTACATGTCTCTAATCAGGTTCCTGATTATCTTTCACAAAATAACAAATCTGACTATGGAAATCCAGGTACCCTTTAAGCCTTACATCCTTAGGTTTGAGATGTTGCAGCAAACTTCTAAACTTTTGTTAGATGGTGCTGTTGATTGAGAAAGTGGCTTTCTAGAGTGAGTCTTCTCTGGATAGCCCAAACTTACCCCCCAAGCTGGAGGCTCATTCAGCAGCAGTTCCTGAAATGACTGCCTGGGGGCTGTCCATGTGGGGTTTCCCACAGGTGGGAGAACAACTGTGAGAAAAGAGGAGAAGGAAGGAGCTATAATCAAATTCAAGGGTAGGAATTCAGGAGCAGAGTTATAGTTGGCAAAGGAAGTAGAGCCTGGCTGGCTGCCTTGGAACTCAGCCAACATTGGGGCAAGTCAGGAGTAAGGCTGCAGGGCCTCACTGGCACCTGGCTGGTGGGGTCCAGGTGGGGCTAGACTGGAAGGGAGACCTTGTGTCTGAGCCCATGTCCAGAGGTCACCTGGCTCATGGTGCCCTGAGATGAGACACTCTTCCAGATGAGATAAATCCCAAGGTCCTTCTCTGCAGTGGGCTTGCTTACAACAGCGCAAGCAGATCTCACAGACCAAAAGTCTAGATAAAAAAAGAAAAAAAAAGTGATGGGAGGCGGTGAAATTTGCAAACAGAAATGCTTTAAATGACCCACTTCATTGACCTGAAGGTTATTTAGTTTTAGTCCAAAAATTGGGAATATTTTGATGTACAAATTAATATTGAGCATTTTCTATGCATTTCTTTTTAGCAGTTATTAATGAGATTTCAGCAGGACTCTCCATTGTGTAGAATGCAGGGCTACCCCTGTGTAGTCCGAAGACCACAGGGGTCTAGCAGTGCACATCTGCATGAATTCCCTTCCCACTACATGGTCTTGCCTGGTATTTCTGTCTGCTCACCTTAGTGGAGCTTGCCTAAGATTAGATTGCTTCTTCCTTCTTTCCCTCCCAATAATGAGGTTCTGCAGATCCGGTCACTCACATTAACAAGCACCTCAGCCTTCTATAAACCGTGAGTTTCTATGACAGCAAGGATAAATAATACGAGGGTAGAGTTAAATTTCTCAATCTGAACTTATTACTGCCCATTTTGGGTGAAATACCAAAACCTTATGGTGGCAACAAGGGAGACTACATGTTTGCTTTATCTGATTTTTATAGGTCTTTTTAGGTGTGTCTATAGGCTTATTTTTAGAAGGGACGTTTCTTCTATAACAATATGCTTAATTTTTTAAAAATTAAGATGAAAAATTTAAGAGCACAAAGGAAATATTCTAACCAATTCTTTTCCTAAGGAGTGAAAGGCAAAAAGGAAAACTGGGCCTGGCATGGTGGCTCACGCCTGTAATCCTAGCACTTTGGGAGGCCGAGGTGGGCGGATCACCTGAGGTCAGGAGCTCAAGACTAGCCTGGCCAACATGGTGAAGCCTCAGCTCTACCAAAAATACAAAAATTAGCCAGGTGTGGTGGCAGGTGCCTGTAATCCCAGCTACTCAAGAGGCTGAGGCAGGAAAATCACTTGCACCCAGGAGGTGGAGGTTGCAATGAGCAGAGATCAGGCCACTATACTCTAGCCTGGGTGACAGAGGGAAACTCTATCTCA
>NW_016107477.1:1516687-1518007 GCF_001604975.1 Cebus imitator
CATAGTCCTAGAAAGGAATGTAAACTTAGTGACCTGCCTAGATTGGAGCTTCACTAGTATATGAACAGGTCACATGACATCAAGATGGAACCTATACTGTAACAGCATCTGGTAGAAGGTGATGTGCATACAGCCTGGTGACTTCCGCATCTGTATCTCCAGAGCATCAGACATGCATATTTAACTGCTCACGGGACAACCCCACCTGTGTGGATCCTCAGCCAGGCGCACAGCCTCACCATGACCCTACATTTATACTCTTCACTCCTCCTTAAGAGCCAAATGAGAAATTCAGTCTCATTCACAATTGCTATAGAAAGAATAAAATACCTAGGAATACAGCTAACCAAGGCGAAAGATCTCTAGAATGAGGACTAAAAAACACTGCTGAAAAAGATCAGAGATGACACAAACAAATGGAAAAACATTCCATACTCATGGATAGGAAGAATTAATATGGTTAAAATGGCCACACTGCCCAAATAGTCCCAATGCTGTTTCTATCACACTATCAATGACGTTCTTCAGAGAACCAGAAAAAAACTATAATCTTAAAATTAATATGGTAACAAAAAAGAGCTGAAGCAGCCAAGGCAATCCTAAGTAAAAAGAACAAAGCCGGGGCTACAGTAACTAAAGCAGCATGGTACTGGTACAAAAACAGACACATAAACCAAGGAAATAGAATAAAGATCCCAGAAATAAGACCACACACCTAAAACCATCTGATCTTCAACAAAGCTGAACAAAAACGAACAATGGGGAAAGGACTCTATTAAATAAAGGGTGCTGGGATAACAGGATAGCCATATGCAGAAGACTGAAACTGGACCCCTTTCTTACACCATTTATAAAAATCAATTCAAGATGGATTAAAGACCTAAATGTGAACTTAAAACTGTAAAAATCACTGAAGACAATCTAGGCAATACCATTCTGGACACAGGAATGAGTAAAGATTTCATGATGAAGATGCCAAAACCAATCTCTACAAAAGCAAAAATTAACAAATGGGGCCTAATTAAACTAAAGAGCTTCTGCACAGCAAAAGAAACTATTAACAGAGTAAACAAGCAACCTACAGAATCAGAGAAAACATTTGCAAGCTATGCATCTAAAAAAGGTCTAATACCCAACATCTATAAAGAATTTAAACAAATTTACACACAAAAAAAACCTGTTAAAAAGTTGGCCGGGCGCGGTGGCTCAAGCCTGTAATCCCAGCACTGTGGGAGGCTGAGGCGGGTGGATCACGAGGTCAAGAGATCGAGACCATCCTGGTCAACATGGTGAAACCCCGTCTCTACTAAAAATACAAAA
>NW_016107477.1:1518202-1565354 GCF_001604975.1 Cebus imitator
AAAGTGGGCTAAGGGCATGAACAGACACTTTTCAAAAGAAGACATACATGCAGCCAACAAGCACATAAGAAAAGCTCAACATCACTGACCATTAGAGGAATGCATCTTAACACAGCAGTGAGTTACCTCCTTAACACCAGTCAGAATAGCTATTATTAAAAGTCAAAAAATAATACATGGTGATGAGGTTATGGAGAAAAGGGAACACTTATAGATTGTTGGTGGGAGTGTAAATTAGTTCAACCACTGTGGAAAGCAGTACAGTGATTCCTCAAAGAGCTAAAAACAGAACTACCATTTGACCTGGCAATCTTATTACTGGATATATACCAAAGGGAATATAAATCGTTCTACCATAAAGACACATGCATGCATATATTCAATGCAGCACTATTCACAGTCGCAAAGACATGGAATCAACCTAAATGCCTACCATTGGTAGACTGGATAAAGAAAATGTGGTACATATACACCATGGAATGCTATGCAACCATAAAAAATAATGAGAGCATCTCCTTTGCAGGAAAAGGGATGGAGCTGGAGGCCATTATCTTTAGTAAACTAATGCATGAACAAAAAGCCAAATACCACCTGTTCTGAGGAACAACACATACTGGAGCCTATTGGAGGGTGGAGGCTGTGAGCAGGGAGAGGATCAGGAAAAATAACTAATGGGTACTAGGTTAATAGCTGGGTGATGAAATAATACGTACAACGAGCCCCTATGACACAGGTTTACCTATAGAACAAACCTGCACATGTACCTCTGAACTTAAAATAAAAGTTAGGAAAAAAGAAAGTGTACTAATATGCCATTTCCAATGAATCTCTGCATATTTCTCCACAGACAGTGCCTAAGCAATTAAACATTGCCTGTACTTCAGTAACACTTCCAATAATACAAATGAACTTCCACGGATTATTTAAAATTTCATTTGCTCTCATATTCAAAATAAACAGTGATTTAAGTCAAACTGTGCTTCAGATACCATGAAAGAAAACAGTGGGTATGGTTTAATGCGTATTTTAGTGGGCTTGTCTTGGGAAAAGTTTTAGGTAGGGAAATCACCAGAATTTCCCCTCTCCAGATTACTTTCCTTGAAATGCAATTATGTCTATTCCTTGACAAAGTCTGGTGGTCTTTTAAAATTTTTGTTTTTAATAAAATTTTATGTAAGGAGATTATTGTATTATCCAATGATGCCCCTAGGAAGTTCCAGATTCAAACTTTCTTTTAGAATTGGAGGCCAACGAATACTCCATTGAGTAGAACACGGTTTTATAATTTACCGAATCTTCTTTGCTTTCAGTGCCAGATGCTCAGAGCCAAATTTGACTCAACCATAGCACCATTATGAAGTCATTGTCCTAACTGTATGGAAACCCTCTTCCTTTGGTTTTATTTATTTCTCTTTTACTAGCCTTTTAATGTGTCTTTGTGTTATTCTTCCTCATTTTATTCAAAGAGACAGAGCATACATTTAAAAATAAATTACTCAAAGGACTTTATTTGGGCCAGGTGCGGTGGCTCATGCCAGTAATCCTAACACTTCAGGAGGCTGTGATGGGAGAACTGCTTGAGGCTAGGAGTTAAGACAAGCCTGGTCAACATAGTGAGAACCCCATCTCTACAAACAATTTCAAAATTAGCCAGGCATGGTGGCATGCACCTGTAATCCCAGCTACACAGGAGTCTGAGGCAGGAGGATGGCTTGAACCCAGGACTTTGAAGCTGCAGTGAGCTATGATGGCACCCACCACTGCACTCTAAGTTGGGTGACAGAGCAAGTCCCTGACTCTAAGAAAAAATAGAAAATTGAGGTCTCTCCGACTTCATGTCATTGTGCCACTGGGATGGAATTAGATGCTGGAATTGTCATCCGGTGGCGCATTCTGCCTTTCTTAAGACCAAAATTCACCAGGCACAGAGCTCACTTTCCTACCATTTTGAGTCTCATTTGTCAAACCAAAGCCATGTAGGAACCAACTTGCTCATTTTGGGCAAGTATCCAGGAAATTAGATCATTAACATTAAAATGTTCTGTATTCAATTACTGCATTACAGACAACCCCATAACGAGTAGAACAAAAAGTTCAAAGTAATATACTGGTTATGATGCCATTTCTTCCCTTATTCCTAATGATCTCAACAAATTGCCAAATCCTTAGAAACCCTCTCTAGAGTTGTTTCCACACTAAGCATCACTTGAGAAAGTAACAACAATTTTAAGTCTTTTCAGAAAAGAGAACATTTGAGGTTGGAAGAACTTATCACTAGTTTAAGGCTAATGTAAGCCAGAATTGTAAAACTCCTATCATTTCAGCAGTACTAAACCACTAAAACAAAAAGTTCTAACTTGGAATTGTGTGTTTCAGCAGGGGGCTGCAGATTTCAGACCCCATTCTACAGCTGAATTAGGTCTCATCGTTATAGTGTCTCTGCTTCCCTCTTTAGGTATGTGCTACCTAGGAACCCAGAGGTACATTAACTGTCCCAAAGCAGATGGGCCTTCCCTTTATGTGTTCCTCTCCACTTGGGCAGGAAAAGCACTGCTGCATGGAGCAATTTTGTATAAAAGATCTCCTAAATACATCCGCAGCTCCTCATCTGCTCTTCAGCGGGGAGCTGGAACCTGGAAGCAGCAGGCTTCCTAGCCTATTAAGGGCTAAGTGCTCCTGTTTGGATTCCTATGTCTTTGGTGGCATCGATGTACTTCTTAGCAACCCTCACTATCTTCAGGAATATGTCACTCTATCCACTTCCTAGTGGACTTTCAGTAACCTTCTGTATTAATCAGGGGTAGGACAACCATTGTGACAAACATCCCCTAAACCTCAGCTTCTCAGTGGACTACAAGTGCTTATCACTCAAGGCAAAGGTTACTGTGCATTAATGTGCAGCCAGGTGGGGATGGGGTAGGGTGGGTTGGCTCTGGAGCTGTTTCTCAGACTCCTCCCACCTTCCACTACCTTCTAGGTTCTTCTTTTTTTTTTTCTTTTTTGACTCTGAGTCTTGCTCTGTCACCCAGCCTGGAGTGCAGTGGTGTGATCTCAGGTCACTGCGACCTCCACCTCCAGGTTCAAGCAATTATCCTGCCTCAGCCTCCTGAATAGCTGGGATTACAGACATGCACCACCACACCTGGCTAATTTTTGTATTTTTAGTAGAGGCAGGGTTTCGCCATGCTGCCCAGGCTGGTCTAGAACTCCTGACCTCAGGTGATCCATCCGCCTGGGCCTCCCAAAGTGCTGGGATTACAGGTGTGAGCCACCGCGCCCGGCCTGCTTCTAAGCTCTTAGGGTCCTCCCCAGATGGTTGGAAGTTGGAAACCAAGACAGATCATGGAAGATGTGTGGGAAAACTTCTGGGGCCTGTAAGTGGCACCCTTCCTCTGCCCAAGTTCTCAGCCATGTGGCCACAACTCTGCAGGTGAGGCTGGCTATGTAGCCTGGCTGAGTGTCCAAGGTCAGGGCTTGGGGACCACACAACTGTCTCCGCCTCACATTTTGTTGCCCCCAAATCTTCATTTTCCATCTTCATCGTATTAGCAATTAGTATAGACTATAAATGGACTATTTGCAAGGAATTTACCCAAGGAAGAAGCAAGCTGTTCAGTTTGGATCTTTGATTCTACATTATGCATATTTCCATAGTCCCCACCTTCACCATCAATACAATTACCCCTTGTTATTCACCAGAGTTTGTTTGTGTGTTTCCCCCCATTCATTTCACAACCATGGTCTTCATCAGGGGAACAGCTCAGATGCCTCTTCCGGCTCTGGGAGGTGAGACAACAGAATACAGTGGGATGAATGGACAAGAAAGCACTTGCAAGGCTGTGCTAAACCGGGGAGTGCATCTCCAGTGAAAGGAAGCAGCCACCAAACGTTGCCAGGAAAGAACGTGCCCAGGGCTATGAGTGCTTCCACTCCTCTGTGGAGGCAGAAATCTAGATTTTTAAGTAAAATGTCCTCATTTGCAAATGCTGGCAACTAATTAAACTATTTTTAACCCTCTGAGCAGATCATTCAAAATACCTCTGGGGGCCAGAGTCAGCTGGTAGGCAGCCACTCGACAACCTCTGTTTTACCTTTCCTGCCCTTATGAGTAAAGGCAAGGATTCAGAAAAAAATCAGAGAGGTGAACCCCAGCCCTCTATGCTGAGGAAGGCGCAGAGTGCCCTCTGCTTCCTCTAAGGCCTTAAATGTGGAGTTAAAGGGCATTCATCTCTGCCAAATTAATAAAGACTCAGAATCCTACATATCAGGCACTCCTGTTATTTCTTTCCAAGTGTTACAAATACCAGATATATGTGAAAAAGTTGAAGATTTGTGTTGGCAAAAATGAAAAGGATGGTTGGGTCAAACTTGAATGCTATTCATTAGGAGACTGATTGTGTGTGTGTGTGTGTGTGTGTGTGTGCACTCACATATCAGTATCAATGGAGGCTGTCTATAATGACTTCATCAGGGCAACTCCAATTGAAAGTAGCATATCTTTTATAGAATACCTGGTAGAAATACGTAGTTTTATAGTGTTTCGTTTCTACAATCTTTTTTTTTTTTTTTCGAGACAGAGTCTCACTCTTGCTGCCCAGGCTGGAGTGCAGTGGCACAATCCCAGCTCACTACAACCTCCGCCTCCCGGGTTCAAGTGATTCTCCTGCCTCCCAAGTATCTGCGATTATAGGCACCAGCCACCACACCAGGCTAATTTTTGTATTTTTAGTAAACACAGGGTTTCACCACATTGGCCAGGCTCCTGACCTCAGGTAATCCACTGCCTCCCAAAGTGCTGCAATTATAGGCACGAGCCACTCTACCAGGCCTCTAAAATCTTTTAAAAGGGGTAGCAGAGAATGAAATGGGAAGAGGTTGGAGAAAGAGAGGGACATGTCCAATAATATAATGAAAAAGATTACCTTAGCAAACAACATAGTGACCACAAAAAGATTGAAAAGGAAAACGAGAGAGGTGGACACACAGGATTTTCCAACAGTAATTTGGGTAGGCCTGCAGTTGAGGCAGTTTTCACTTTTCTAAGCAACAAAGCCAAATCCCAACACTCTTCTTCATGAAAATAACAAGCCAAGAAACCCTCACTGAGCAGAGTTTCAAGCAGATGGCTTTAATGGCCCCTTGCAACACTGAGATTCTGCGACCAACAGGATAGAAGTTGCAAAGAGAGAAAAAGTTAAGTTACTGCATAAATCAAGTCCCCCACCAGGGGTGGTGGCTCACACCTGTAATCCTGGCATTTTGGGAGGCTGAGGTGGGCAGACCACCCTGGCCAACATGGTGAAAACCTGTCTCTACTGAAAATACAAAAATTAGCCAGGCATGGTGGTGTTTGCCTATAATCCCAGCTACTCAGGAGGCTGAGGCAGGAGAATCACTGGAACCCGGGAGGTAGAGGCTGCAGTGAGCCAAGATAACACCACTGCACTCCAGCCTGGGCAACAGCAAAACTCTATCTCAAGAAAAAGGTATTTATTCAAATAAATACATAGACCTTTAAGAGAAAGAATGTGAATTAAGAGAATAACAACAGATAGAAATTAATAAGAACTTGCGATTAAGAGACTCCAAATGCTTGCAACTCATAGACGGAAAAAAAAAATGTGTGTGTGTGTGTGTGTGTGTGTGTGTGTGTGTGTCAGGGAGGAGTCTGGTGGCTTCTAGAAGCCCATGCTATAAATATCAAGACTTCGTTGGAGGTCTCACCTTCGTGCCCTTTCAGCATGTCTCTTCTTGCTCAAGAGCCACATCTGTTATCCCTACATACTGTCCAGGGATCAGGTTTCCAGCCAAAGACACACCACACTTATTCAGGAACAGATGCAGTAATATTTCAATTAGTTTGCTTAAAGTTTTTGTGTTTTTATTCACTTGCTAGCAGTTCTTCTAGACACTACTTATCGTAGACAGAAGTTTTATACATTTCTTCCATACTGTGGAGAGGTTTCAGTCTATAAATTTCTTCCCCACAATATGGTTACAATTTTAGGAAACTTTCCTATTCTAGGAGATTTGTCTGCACTCAACCATAGTACAGTAAAGCTTTGCATTTTGTGACTAGCCATGTTCCAGGGCAAATCTTTTGACATGGTTTTTATTTCTTGCAATTTCTAGAACTTAATTTTTTAATTTAAACTTAATTTTAAGGTATATTTTGAAAGAACATAGGTCTGCCCCATGGCCCATTTATTTACATCCATAAATAAAATTGAAATCATCAACTGTGTTTTAATTCATTAATTTAATTAATCTACATAATCAACTTTTATTTTCTATAAATAAAAAAATAAGTAATTTAAACTCTACACATTGATGGGGAGTTTGAAAGTTGCTCGAGTTTTTATTAGACAACCATACAGATTTTTTGCAAATACGTAAGAATCTTAAAACAGCAGAAGCATTTATTCTAAAACCTTCCACTGGTTAAAAAAAAAAAAAAAAAAAAAAAAAAAAAAAAAAAAAAAAAAAAAAAAAAAAAAAAAAAAAAAAAAAAAAAAAAAAAAAAAGGATTTCCATGAAACTGATATGTTTAAAGCTGACTTGCAACAACTTTTTCTTTCTTTTTTTCCAGAAGTTCTATTGCCTTCATATTTTCAAAGCACTGGATGGATCCGTAAAATCAAAGGTAAACTAAAACTGAAGGCAAATCTTAAATTTCTTTAGTAATACTCAATATTGGAATTAAGGTGCATGAACTCTTCTAAAACGAATAGACCAATGTAAAATGCCAAAGAATCTAGTGGAAACAGATTTCATTTCGGGCTCATTAACATTGTTGAGAGGAGCAAACAATATGCTTATTGCCGAGGATGGTCTCTGCCAGTGGCTCTGACTGCTCCCCCTGGACAAGAAAAGCCATCTGGAGAGGGACTTTCCTAAGAGACCTGTGGTCCCCACAGAAACCTGAATTCCTTTAGGCTTGTTATTTAGGATTCAGAAGCCGAAAAAAGAAAGCCAGGAACTACATATTCCTCAAAACCAAACCACCAACAACCATAACAAGAAACAACAACAGCGTAACCATATGAAAAAGACAGGCAGCAAAGGGAACTAAAGGGCAAAGAGAAACTGGCCAAACCCCAGTTGAAAACAGCCAAGTCGGCCCGATTCTCTCAGGCTGTCTCTCCAAGGCAGATGCTTTCTATGACCACCTCGTACCAGGTCCAATTCCCCACCAGCACAGGGAAACACAAACGCAGGTGTGAATGATGTAGGAATCTTACTCATCAATTGTAGAAGGCAATGACATGTTTTGTGAAATTCCTTTGCGGTAGTAAAAAATATAAAGCAGTGAAATTCCCACTTTATAGGAAATTCCTTTTACGTAAAAATTGCCTCTAGAAACAAACACTAGACAAGAAAATGTAGGAGTACTTGTCAAGAATGAGAAGACCTGAGATTTTATCATTTCGCCTTCACTAGAGAATTTGATTCAGGAATGCCTGACCTGCATCTGCTGTTGGTTTCTGGCTTATGTTTAACCTTTGGGTGTGTTTAGTGAGGAATGTTTGCTAATCATGTTTAGCCCAATAAAATCTGTCAGCTTAAAAATGTTGATGCTGTTTTGGAACTACGGTCTTCAAAAGAGTAAAGATTTTGTGTAAATGCAAGCTGCTGTGAAGGAGAAACGGTGTCACTGCCCAACAGGCCAGCCGCATTCAGGGTTGCCGATGTCCCCCTCAGTCTGCTGTAGAGGAAAATACATGATGAAGAGATAAGGAAGACAGATGCAAATCGATTTTAAAGTTTGCCTGCTGTTTCATTGATTCATACACTCATTCATTCCTTTATTCCTTCATTCATGAGATGTTTGTTAATGTCCACTATATGCCTATCCTCTGCTTAGAGCTCAAGACGCAATTCCAAATAGTGAGAAAAAAAGAAAAAGAAAAGAAGAGAAGGAGGAAATGGAAAAGAATAATAAGAACAAGAATAGGATAAGCCCAAAATATCAGTGGACAAATAATTATTGAGTATTTGTTATATGGCAAGTACTATGCTGAGTACACTATCTACTCTCTACGAGGTACATTATCTCATGGAAGCTTCTCAACTTCTTGAAGTAAATACTGTTATTTATTCACACTTTTTTAGATAAGAAAAATGAGATTCACTTCAAATAAGCAATTACTCCTGGTCAACTGACTCATTAAGTGGCTTTGTTCTAAAAACCAAGGCTCTCTGATTGGCAACAGCTTATTAAAAGAAAGAGCATGGTCTCTGCAAACAATGGCCAGGGTTCAAGTTCTGGATCTGCCACTTACTGGCTATGTGACCTTGGGGAAGGTAACCTGCTGTTGCCCCAATTTCCTATGGGGATGTTATGAAGATTAGATGTGTTAGTATATGTAAAATACTCAGAATTACACTTAGCTTATAAGATGCGCTACGATGTGTTTTTTATTATTCCAAAGCCCAGGCTCATCACTATGACTTTCCTGTCCTCGGGGAGCTTAGAGTTTAACAGAGGATGGATAGAGACCAGTGGACAGTAACCTTACAGTACATTGCTTTAGGGCTCATACAGGGGAAGAGCAGGGTGCTAAGAAAACCTGCCCTTGGAATCTCTGTCCAGACTTGGGGATTCAGGGAATCTTCCTAGAATAAGTGGCATCTAAGCAGAAATACCTGGAGGAAAAGGAAGAGGAGTGAGCTAGCTGAGAGTTCAGAGAGTTAGGGTGTGTGCTCAGGGAAGCTAATTATTTCTGAGAAACAAAAATAGAAAAAAAATTAATTCAGAAAAGTACTGAAAGTCTTCATTAATGTTTTTCTGACTATTGAAGCAGGAAATGATGTACTTGACAAATCTGGTATAAATAATATTTACAAATATATACTAATGGAATCTAGAATTAGCATTTTGAGCATGAAGAATTTTAAAAGGACTTTTGATAACTGTGGATTGGTATTAAACACTGTTAGTTTGAACAGTTACATTTCAGAATAGACACAGAAATGCCAACTTTCGCATTATTTTCCTGTTGCTTACTTGTTCTTTTTTCTTCTTCTGTTTCTATTTTCTCTGCACTCCCATCCTGGCTTGCTCTCAGGGACAGTATTCATATCAGGAATAAGTGCCTACTGTGAAACTTTTTGTCATCTCAGTATGTCTGACAGCCTCAGTGATGCCCCACTGGGGAGAAAAGGCTGCTTCAGTCATGGAAACCAATGAGAAACGTATATTCAGAAAAAATAGCCCTGGCCGGGTGCAGTGGCTCATGCCTGTAATCCCAGCACTTTGGGAGGCTGAGGCGGGTAGATCACCTGAGGTCAGGAGTTCAAGACAAGCCTCACCAACATGGTGAAACCCATCTCTATTAAAAATACAAAAATTAGGTTAGTGTGGCGGGCACCTGTAATTGCAGCTACTTGGGAGGCTGACACAGGAGAATCGCTTGAACCTGGGAGGTGGAAGTTGCAGTGAGCCAAGATGGAACCACTGCACTCCAGAGTGGGCAATAGAGTGAGACTCTGTCTTAAAAAAAAAAAAAATAGCCCTAGCTAGCTATTCTCTAGTATGCTCTAATGGTTGTAAGGCTTATTCAATCAGAACTCCTGCCTGCTCCACATGCTAGAGGCTGCTCTTTGCATTCATTATTTGATTATTTTCTGGAAAAAATGTCTTAATATTCAGAATTTAGTATTTTCTTTTCTTTTCTTTTCTTTTTCTTTTTTGAGACAGAGTCTCACCCTGTTGCCAGGCTGGAGTGCAGTGGCACGATCTCAGTTCACTGCAACCTCCGCCTCCCAGGTTGAAGCGATTCTCGTGCCTCAGCCTCCCGAGTAATGGACTACAGGCACGCAGCAACACGCCCAGCTAATTTTTTTGTAATTTTAGTAGAAACAGGGTTTCACCATGTTGGCCAGGATAGTCTCAATTTCTTGACCTGCCCGCCTCAGCCTCCCAAACAGAATATAATATTTTCATCAAAAAAATTTAATAATATGAATTTGATCAAGGCTGTTATAAGTCCAACCCTGATCTTCAATACAAAAACCAAGGCATGTGAAACCCACATTTCACCTCTTACCAAGACAGGCTGTAGAATTTGATTACTTCATCCAGGGTTATGCAACCCACACCAAAACAAAGTGAGAAAGATACTGCTTTTGTTAGCACTCGCTAGGAATTCCCAGTTTATAAAAAGAAAAAATGTTGCTATCTTCCTCCCCAGCAACAGCAGAAGAAGGCAATTGCTAAGAAGGCAACTGCTAAACGTTTCCATTATAAAATTTCAACCCCACAAAATGCACTTTTCAGTTAAATTTCACTTTTTTTCTGTAAAAAAGACACATACTTAAAAAAACATTCCTCAAGGAAAGAGTGCCTGTTGTGATTACTGCCTCATTTTTTTCGGTAAGTTTTATTTAACCAGTTCCCATGTGCTCTTGCTTTGTCATTTGTGGCTGACACAGGGAAGTCAGGAGGCCACAACTTCATGTTCAAGGAGACGCCCCTGCCGTCTGTGAGACCTTGAGTGTAATGATGGTAATAATGGCTTTCACCTCTACTTTCTGTGATTTCTAAACACGAAAGTCTTGTTTGCAAAGTCCAGAAAGGATCCCTGTTTCATTTTCTCAACTTGCCTTTGCTGATTGGAAAACAGTCATCCAAATTCCCTTTCTCTTAGTAGAACCTGATAATACATGCACCAAATCACAGTGTAATTTAGTGAGCTGGATTTAAAAACTGGTTATATCCTAGTCGACTGAATTTTTTCCAGAAGAAAACCTAGAAATGTCTCACGACAGAAATATGAAAATGCTCCAGGCCACATATATGCTTGTTTTAGCCTTACTTTCACTAGTAAGTTACTGTGCACGGAAACTGTGTTCTTGATATTTCTAACCTATTAATTCATACAGATACCAGAAGTGAGGATAACAGGAGAATAACTGACAAGGGTAGATAATTAGATGATTCTGCCCTTTAAAACTGCTGTCCATGTACTTCATAAGTGGCAAGTCACAGCCAATCCATTGAAGCATTGAGAACCATAGGAGGACCAAGCCAAGAAACATGGTTGGAGGCTAGCATTTGGGGAGCAAATGATTAGTATCCATTACTGTGCTTTGTAATCATCACTGCCACCCTTAAAGAGAATGGCGATCCTAAGCGAAATGGCAGGTTATGACGCCTGTTGGGAGGCTTTGCTATTCCCCTGACTGTCATGATGTCAAGAGTCACTACTTTGTACTATTTCCAGTTTGACTTTTAAGACTCCTTTCCGAATTTGTGGTTCTTAATCTATTACAGGCTTCTAAGAGAAGGGCTGGTGTGCAGAGATTTGTGACATTTATTTTGATGCTCAGGAGCCTGTTTTTTCTTTGTTCCTAATTCTCAGTGGTGATCTGGATAGCCGAGATTTTCAGATAAACGAGGGTTTGCTGTATAAGGCTGCATCGTTTGAAATGGAAACTTTGTGCCTGAGAGTAAGCAATTCTGAATGTGAAAATATGTTTCCAATTAAGATAATCCGGTTGTCCATATTCTGGGCATACCAAAGTTAAAATTAATTCTAGTTCTTCTTTGACATGGATTTGACCAAAATCAAATGTTATTACTATAAAAACATATTCCATATATAGCTTTCTTTTCACTTGGTGCCAAGTGGCTATTAAGTTATTTCTATAATCTTTTACAGATCTCATGTTACAAGAATATGGTCATGGAAGTCTACAGCTCTTTATTTTCAACACATATGAACCTGATTTTAGCTAAAAACAAAGTACATATTTCAAGCGAATGAACAAAACGTTGCAGCATATGGACAAAGGAACACTGAAATTATCATGGCTATTCAATCAATTTATGATTATGGCACAACATTTCTAGTATAAAACATTTGTTGAACACATGCTTGACTGTCTTTCAAAATAGTTTCATAGAACAATCAAGAAGACAAAAAGTTAAAGTGCTTTTCACATTTCTTTTTTTCTTCTTCTTCTTTTTTTTTTTTTTTTTTTTGAGACGGAGTCTTGCGCCCAGGCTGGAGTGCAGTGGGGCAATCCTGGCTCACTGCAACCTCTGCCTCCTGGGTTCAAGTGATTCTCCTGCCTCAGCCTCCCAAGTAGCTGGGACTACAGGCAGCGTGCCACCATGCCCACCTAATTTTTTTGTATTTTTAGTAGAGACAGGGTTTCACCATGTTAGGCAGGATGGTCTTGATCTCCTGACCCCATGATCTGCCGGCCTTGGCCTCCCAAGTGCTGGGATTACAGGCATGAGCCACCGTGCCCGGCTGCTTTTAATACTAAATTTCTGTTAAGGCTACAGTCTCTCAATAATATAGTTCTAGAAATATCAAGTAATAATTAACTATTTCATTGTCATTTTATCTTTTATATTTAATGTAAATTTTAAAATACTTGTTAGAAATACCCAAGTCAAAATTTGCTGTGAAATATTTGAAGTGCATAAACTTATCTGGAACATTGTCCGTTGTCCACACTGAAGGCAATTCTTCCACTAAATCCCTGTACCCTACTTTACAGCCAATTTGATAATATTGAAACAAAATAAAGAACTATATCAATTAACTATTTATTTTCTAAAATAAAGGCAGTTTTACTATGTTTTCCTGATTTTTAAATACAATATGTGTTCGTGGAGAAAATTTAATCCATATAGGTACTCCTCGTTTGTGGGGTGCAATATCTGTGAAATCTATGTCACAAAACAAAATTTCAACCTTAAAGAAACTCAAAACAGTCTGGGCATGGTGGCTCAGGCCTGTAATCCCAGCACTTTGGGAGGCCAAAGTGGGAGGATACCTTGGGGTCAGGAGTTTGAGAGCAGCCTGGCCAACATGGTAAAACCCCATCTCTACTTAAAATACAAAAAAAATTGGCCAGGTATGGTGGTGGGCACTGGTAATCCCAGCTACTTTGGAAGCTGAGGCAGGGGAATCACTTAAACCCAGGGAGGCAGCAGTTGCAGTGAGCCAAGATCACTCCACTGCACTCCAGCCTGGGCGACGGAGCAAGACTCCATCACACACACACATACACACACACACACACACACACACACGCACGCACACAGAAAAGAAATTCAAAACAGTATGAAGAAAGTAAACATGACTTTTAATCCTACCACCCAGAGGTAGGCATCCTGAATTTGGAGGGGAACATCTTTCTAAATATCTCTCTGTGTATATACATATGAATATAGAAGCACACAATTCAAACAAATAGAATTATATAAATTATTTCACGATCTGCTTTTAAATCACCATGTTGTGTAGATTGCTCTCTGCCTATGAATATAGAGATACATCATCTATCAAAGAGTTACATAGTATTAGAATATATGGCTAAACCATTATTGATTCAATCAATTCTGTATTACTGGATCTTTATTCTTTGATTTTGACTTTTTCTACAGACAAGAGACTCACTATGTTACCCAGGCTAGCCTTGAACTTCTGGCCTCAAGTGATCCTCCTGGCTCAGCCTCCTTAGTAGCTGGGATTACAGGTACAAGCCACTATGCCTGGCCTATAAATAGATTTTTTTAAATTGCTTCCAGGATTTATTGATTTTTTAAAAATACTGTACTGAACATTCTTGTGCCTTTCAATGCTGACTTCTTGTCTACTGGGAAGCTGTCAGGACATCTCTTTTACGGGCTAGAACCTTGGACATACCCAAGCAAGGATTTTTCTTTTCTTGTGGCAAGTAGAATTGACACACTGGCCAATTGTCTATGATCATAAGCAACCACTGCAAGGACCTATGTGGCCATTTCCAGAGGGAATTTTGAAACACTAGATGTTCTCTTTCTTGTTATAAATTTTAGGTTGGTGTAAAAGTAAATGTGATTTTTGCAATTACTTTTAATGGTAAAAACCACAATTACTTTTGCACCAACCTAATGTATATATTCCAGACAACATGTGTATATTTACAACAAGAAACCAAAATCTAATGTTTCAAAATTCCCTCTGAAAAGTCCCATTTTTGTCTACATGGACTTGGTTTTTCTTTTGTGCATGGTATTATACTGATCTTGGAGAGAAGGGGAGATACGTTTCCTCTAACACAGTGCAGCTGAATAGCACTGTTATTTATGTAGCATGCTTGTCTCTTGAGAAAGGCTAGTATTATATTTTAAGGAATTATGTTTGAAGAAATAATGTTACTGTCATTTAGATCTTTTACTCTCAGGAAGGAAGGATTTTTTTCCCCCCGGTCTTCTTGTTAACACAAATAAATTAAATATTTGAATTGCTTGTTTTTACTTGCTTTAAAAATAAAGAGCCAACAAAAATCTAAAGAAAACATTTCTAAAATATTGAGTGGCTTTAAAGACTAGAATGAAGGCTTTATGCTAGACACAATTATGGGGATTTGTTTTAAAAAGCTCCAAAGAGGGAGGAAAAAAGAGATTATTCTGAAATTAATGTAGAGAAGCCAAGAATCATTTAGAGCTTCCAGAAAACTGGGACAAAATCAATAGGAAAAAGGGTCTTTGTTTATAATGAAATTTGAAATTCAGAAGTAAAATTCAGTAAGTCCCCTGAAGAATTGCTGAGTGAGTGAGTGAGTGACTGAGTGAGTGACTGAGTGGGTGGGTGGGTGGGTGAGTGAGTGAGTTAGTGAGTGCGTGAGTGAGTGAGTGAGTGAGTGACTGAGTGAGTGAGTGACTGAATGAGTGACTGAGTGACTGAGTGAGTGACTGAGTGACTGAGTGAGTGACTGAATGGGTGGGTGGGTGAGTGAGTGAGTGAGATTTGAGGAGGCACAGGAGAGGGGTGAGAGGGAAGGAGGATTTATTAATGTGAGACAGTTTCAAGGAAAGAGCAAGCCATGAATAATTCCCTAAGCCACTAGACTTTATCTGGGGTGAGGAGATTTATGAATATTACATAGCTATTTTTTTCAATATTTTTTCTCTTCATTCAAATCAGCTGAGCTTTGTCTAATGCCCAATGGCCTTCAATTCAGTGTCTCTCTCTTATTTCCTTACAGAGCCGTATAGGATTGTATTCATAGTGACCTCTGCTTTTGAGCTCATTCCTGAATGATAGGATTTAAAAGGAATCTCTAAAATCCAGATCTTCCATTTCCAGAAATGGCCAAGTAGGGTTAATATCAAACCATCATATCTTCTGCTGAAAGAATGAACATCAGATTAACCATTTTCTCCAGGAGCAAAAGTGTAGTATTATGACTGAGACAGGACATGAAGAAGTTCTAGGGCAATATTCTCTTTCCTGATCTGATGTTTCCCAGGTAATAATTTTATCTCTTGGCCTGGGTCATGGCTAGTTGTTTTTGTATTGTTCTGTATTTATATTATATGTTACAGGCAGTGGCACAGTCCAGTGGCTTATGCCTGTAATCCCAGCTACTCAGAAGGCTGAGGCAAGAGAATCACTTGAACCCGAGAGGTAGAGGTTGCAGTAAGCCAAGATCTCACCACTGCACTCCAGCCTGGGCAACAGAATGAGACTCTGCCTAAAAATAATAAATAAATAAATAAATAAATAATAAATAAATAGAAAAATTATATGTCACAATAATTTTTTTTAAATGTTTTAGTTCTCACATTCTGCCCTCAACTATCAGGCAGATGGATTTTGTCCACTAAAGACAGATTTTCATTCCCCATAAATAGAAATATTATCTTCCTTTAGGATCCAAAGAACACTTTCTCAAATCCCATTTCCTATTGGCTTCAGTAATCTTTTATGTAAAGTTGAAAGCTACAGGGCCCACGGTGGAAATACTGAAATGATTTCCATGACGATTTTTGTCAGAGCATTACAGTTTATGAGGTGGCCAATTTGAATCATTTATAAGAGAAATAGTTGCTAATGTTTCTACTATACAATGTTGTTTTGGCAAGGAATTCCTATGCCTCTCATACAACTGCTTTAAATCTTGCATTAGAAAGTTTTTTTTTTGTTGTTTTTTTTCCCCCATTTATTTATTTTATTGCATTTTAGGTTTTGGGGTACATGTGAAGAATATGCAAAATTGTTGCATAGGTACACACGTGGCAGTATGATTTGCTGCCTTCCTCCCCAACACCTACATCTGGCATTTCTCCCCTTGCTATCTCTCCCCAGCTCCCCACCCGCCACCGTCCCTCCCATATTTCCCCCCAACTGACCCCAGTGTGTAGTGCTCCCCTCCCTGTGTCCATGTGTTCTCATTGTTCAACACCCGCCTATGAGTGAGAACATGCGATGTTTGATCTTCTGCTCTTCTGTCAATTTGCTGAGAATGATGGTTTCCAGGTTCATCCATGTCCCTACAAAGGACCCAAACTCATCGTTTTTGATGGCTGCATAATATTCCATGGTGTATATGTGCCACATTTTCCCTATCCAGTCTATCATCGATGTAACAATCCTAAATATATATGCACCCAATACAGGAGCACCCAGATACATAAGGCAAGTTCTTAATGACTTACAAAGAGACTTAGACTCCCACACAGTAATAGTGGGAGACTTTAACACCCCATTGTCAATATAGAAAGTTTACTTTCTGAAATTTTCCTGCACATGAAAAAGGAATGATACGATTTTTAATAATTAAAATAAAAAGCTTGATTCCCTGTATTTAGCTGAAAAATACTTGGACTAGAAACTCCTTTTTTTTTTTTTTTTTTTTAATTGAGACAGAGTCTCACCTTGTGGCCCAGGCAAGAGTGCAGTGGCGCTTTCTCAGCTCACTGAAACTCCGCCTCCCGGTTCCAAGCAATTTTCCTGCCTCAGCCCTCCGAATAGCTGGGATTACAGGCACACACCACAACACCCAGCCAATTTTTGTATTTTCAGTAGAAACAGGATTTCACCATGTTGGCCATGCTGGTCTTGAACTCCTGTCCTCAGGTGATCTGCCCGCCTTGGTCTCCCAAAGTTCTGGGATTACAGGTGTGAGTCCCCATGCCCAGGCAACTAGAAACTCTTAACCTCATTCTAGGGAATCATTGTCATCATCAGAATAATTTCATCAACCATAGCTAACTTTCACTGGACACTTCTATGTACAGAAATTGTGCTAAGTGTTTACAAACATTATCTCACTTAAACCCCACAGAATCCTGTGAAGCAGGTAATGTGATCAATCATTTCCATTTTTTAGGAAAGAAATTGGCTGGGTGCAGTGGCTCATTCCTGTAATCCCAGCACTTTGGGAGGCTGATGCAGGCAGATCACAAGGTCAGGAGTTGGAGACCAGCCTGGCCAACATGATGAAACCCCATCTCCACTAAAAATACAAAAAAAAAAAAAAAAAGTAGCTAGGCATGGTGGCAAGCACCTGTAATCCCAGCTACTCAGGAGGCTGAGGAGGAGAATCCCTTGAACCCAGAAGGCGGAGGTTACAGTGAACCAAGACAGCACCATTGCACTCCAGCCTGGGTCACAGAGCAAGAATCTGTCTAAGAAAAAAAGAAAAAAGAAAAGAAATCTGAGGATCACAAAATTTAATTATCTTGCTACTAAATGACAGAGTTGAGATAATTCTAGGTCTGTGACTCCGAAGCAACAGCTCATCATCACTGTTCTGTGACCTACATAGGCTGGAAGGAAATTGATATCAAATCATTAAAGATTTTCAAGATTTTTGAAGGATTTTTCCTCAAAAGATAAAATCTAAAGTAAGATTTTTAAAAATTGCAATCTGATGGGCTATTTTCCCTTCTCTGTGGCTCTTGTATTTCTGCACTCTCTGTGTCCACATATTTTCTTGAAGAGTTAGTTACTCCCATTGTTTCCATGTCCATAATTATGATAGCAGCTGGTTAGACAGCTTTTCCTAGAATATAAATTCGTCTTATGTCTTCAAGTGAAATTGAAAATAGCCACTTTGAAGAAATGAAAAAAAAATTTTTTTAAGTGTGAAAGTAGAGTAGATTACAGTAAATGGTCTGGTAAATCTATTTTTCTACTTGCTATGGAGCTACCATGTCAAATTTTATTTTTATTAGACCAGGTGACTTGGTTTTCCCATAGTCTTAAATTCAGTAATATGTCAACCAGAATTTAGTAGAGTTAATAATCTGTGTAGAGAATATATGACAGTGATATTTGACCTTTAAAAATTAACCAATTTGTAGGGGGGCAAAGTTTCCACTGGTTAAACTGAAGTGTTAAGGTTATTTGCAAAGTTGCTTTAGTCTATGGTTGGCAGGATTCATTTAAACTGCTCAAAGTGGTGCATTAAATGGAGAAGGCGTTTACCATCTCTGTATCCTTTAGGCCTTTAAGTATGCCCCATATTCTGCTTTTTCTAAAAATTGTAATACTGTTTGGTGACAGTGTGTATATGTGATGGCATGGATGGGGATTGGGGACTGTTTCAGAGGTTTCCACTTAGCCTTCAACACTACAGTATCCTTGAACACCCCATAAGCTCAGGAACCAGGGTGAGGCTCTTGCCATCTGTCAACTGTGTTCATTCCAATTAAACAATTTTGGACTGGGGAAATTACCATGGTTAGATCGGTGTACCTAATCTACTATGAGCTAGATCTTGGCCAAGACTCCAAATTTCTTATACTCCACTCTAACAGGGAGACTGTGACGAGTTTTCCTATCTCAGTGTCGACGCAGACCCTGTGTCCAACAATCCTTGAAACTTTTGGCATTCCCTTTTGTCATGCAGAGTTACTTAGGTAAATAGCCGTGTCTCTTTGAGGAAGAACCAGGAGACTCATTGCTCTGTCTATTTACTATTGGAAGATCCTTTGTCCTGGGATCCTAAGCTCTTCTTCAGACAATGGACTATGTGTTTAAAATAGGCTCAGCTCTGGAAACTGGGCAAGGGATCATAACTTTTTATTCGGATGGCTACCTTCAGTCTTTTGATCTTTCATCCTTGATTCTTTTTTGGTTGTATAGATTGAGACAATCCTTATTTTACCACCTATCACACTTGAGGTGTACCATGTTCAGTTACCCACTTGCATAGCCTACAAATCATGATCCTGCCACTTAAAATGGCACCTACTTTCTTCTGCACTGAAGCACTGCCACCCAGCCTCTTTTATTTCAAGATGCTGTCATCCCCACTGCTCTCAGGAAGCACGGTTCTGTGACAGCATCTTCCATTATTGCTCTGGCCTAGAAGACAGTCACCTCTGAGCTTTTGTGGGGGGCTCATTCCTTATCACTTTGGTGTATGGGCTGTCCTCTGGGCTTTCTCCTAGAGCATAGCTGTCAGATAGGTTTTCAGCCCTTACATAGCACATTCACTCCAGAAGGTCCTCCTCTCCAAACTGTTTGATCTCTTCTTTCACATTCTGCCATGAGAATTTTGGCATTTCTAATTCACTCAATGTGGAGCACTGCTTTCTTCAAGCTTTGAAGTGCTGCCCTAGCAGCATGAAGCAGAGTTTAGCACCATTCCCGGATAAACTCTTCCTTATCTGGCTTTTATGTTCTAGCTCACTTCATTAATCACCCTCAGGACACAGAGTCATTCATATTCCCTTGGCACCACATGGTCTGTGATAGCTACATCCTGTAGCTCCTTTTGGGTATAAAGCTTTTTTTCGCTCTTAAGGAATACAACACATCCCCAGTGAGTATATTGTGATTAACTCTAGTTAGGTCACTGGTGTCCAGAGAGGAAGATGGGGTTAGACACTGTGAGCGGCAATGTGCTGTCTTGCAGGGCAGAGACCTCTCATCATCTTCAGATAAAGAGTACAGCACAGGCCTGTAGCAGAGAAGAGTGGCCACTTGTATAGGTTCAGCTCAATCTGGGAGTTCAAGATTACCAAATGCATTAACTCAGATATCCCTGTAACATGTCACACTCCTTTCCAACTGTGGCCTGGCCCGAGTGTAGCATCTTTGGCTGAGAAGTCAACCTCCTCTAGCTCTGATAGCATTCTAATTAGGTTGTGGGCCTACTCAGTTTTTTCTTGTCTGCGGGCTGCAGATGATGAGAGTCTCTCTTTTTTTTTTTATTTTTATTTTTATTTTTTATTATTATTATTTTTTTTTAGACGGAGTTTCACTCTTGTTACCCAGGCTGGAGTGCAATGGTGCGATCTCGGCTCACCACAACCTCCGCCTCCTGGGTTCAGGCAATTCTCCTGCCTCAGCCTCCTGAGTAGCTGGGATTACAGGCATGCACCACCATGCCCAGCTAATTTTTTGTATTTTTAGTAGAGACGGGGTTTCACCATGTTGACCAAGATGGTCTCGATCTCTTGACCTCGTGATCCACCCGCCTCAGCCTCCCAAAGTGCTGGGATTACAGGCTTGAGCCACCGCGCCTGGCCAAGAGTCTCTTTATATGCTACCAAGGAGGCCTAGTGGCTTTCACACTTAGCCTTAATTAATGATTAATCACTGTGGTAGGCAAATAATGTCCCCTGAAGATGTCCACATTCAAATCCCTAAAGCCTGTAGAAAAAGGATTTTACAGTTCTTGCGGTGTTGAAGATTTTGAGATGGGAGACTAATGTGAATTATCTGAGTAGGCCCAATGTAATCCCAAGGGTCCTTATGGATTACTTGTAATCCCAGGGAGGGCTGGGGTCAGACAAGGAGCCTGGATGGTGGGATCAGAGGTTGGAAAGGTGTGATTGCTGCCTGAGAGCCAGGAACCAAGGAATGCCTGAGGCCTCTGGAAATTGGAAAAGCAAAGAATGGAGTACCCTAAAGCCTCCAGAAAGAACACATCCCTGTATAAACTTTTATTTTAGCCCACTGAAACCCGTTTTGACCTTCTAACCTCTAGAACTCTAAGGTAATAAATTTGGGTTGTTTTAAATCACCAATTTGGTAGCAATGCATTGTACAATAGGAAGCTAACACTCTTCACCATCTTTCTGCAAACTTAGCTATGACAGCACTCAACAACAGCTATCCAATTCCATTGTCCTTAAACATTTGGACTTCCCAACCTCTCAAATGCCTACTACCTTGTATCTGATAATGCAATACCTTCCACCAATATCCCATCCAAGCTCACCACCGCTGAAAGTTTTAACAGTTAACACTGCTACTACTACCAGGGCTACTCCCCACAGCATGGGGACCTCATGGCTGCTGGTCAGCATGTGCCCCAGCTCCCAATCCCATTTGGTGTCTGCTTCTTTAAACCACTTCTAGCAGCAACTGTTGCAGACCAGGCTCCTCAGGAATCATACTGTGAGACAGAGATTTGTGTGCATGAAATACATTGGTGAGAGCCCCTGGGGATGGAGAGTGGTGGGGACTGAAGGAAGGGGGAATGGGCAGAGGGAGAAACTGAACCAAGACGCAGCAAAAACAAGGGCCTCCATGGATCCTATGCAGAGCTCTCCAGCTGGAATGGCCCTTCCGGGAGTCAAGACAGGCAGGAGAGCCAGGCTTTGTCTCTCCACTAAAAATTTATATTTAAGCTTCCTGGAAAGGGGGCTGTTTTAGCTCATTCAGATTGCTATAATAAAAATATAAAATGGTGGCTTATAAACAAGAGAAATTGATTTCTCACAGTTACAGACGCTGGGAAGTCCAAGATCAAGACACTCCAGATATGGTATCTGATGAAAACCCATTCCTCACAAAGGGCACCTTCTAGCTATGTCCTCACTTAGTGGAAGAGGAAAATGAGCTCCCTCAGGCCTGTTTTATAATGGCACTAATTCCATTCATAAGGGCTCCACCCTCATGACCTAATCACTCCTCAATGGCCCCACATATTAATACCATCACCCTGGGAGTTAATATTTTGAGATATTAATTTTAGGGACGCAAACATTCAGATCACAGCAGGGACATTAACTTGGGTGAATGGCTCTTCAGCCCAAGGGTAATGCCCACAAAGGGAATCAGCTAAGAGCTATTGGCCACCAACACTCTCAGCAGCTGGGGAGTGAGTGCTCAGTCCTGTCTTGAAAGTGAGCAGGAATTGGGGTGAAGGGGGAATCACAGTATCCATTACCGTATGTATGTGTGTATATAGATGTAGGGACGGATGCAGATATTAAGCATGTCCTCAGTGAGCAAGCATAACTACAGACACATTTACAGTAACTTTTTCAAATAGAAATGTCAACAACCCCTCTGGTAAGCATAGTCTAGTTTTAAAGGTGCTATTGCTATCCTCCTAATATTTCCTAGAGCCATCAAGTGTGTTCCTGTCTATATCCTAGGCAGCATTGTCTTGCTGGAATAGGAACTGCCTTCCCACCAAAGTACAGAATCTCAGTACTTCCCTATCCTATGTCTTTTCAGGAGTTCACAAATGTGTATAGTGTGTGTGTGGAGGGGGTGAGTGTGTGTGCATGATGTGTGAGGGTATGTGCAGTATGTGATATCTGAATGTATAAGTACGTGATGTATGTGGTGTGTGGATGTGAGTGTGGTGTGCATGTGAGTGTATGGAGGGGTGTGATAAGAATTGTCACCAGCTGATCTGATGTCCCCTCCTGTTCCCACCCTTTTTGGTGCCCTTGTCTTGTCACACTTTGGCCCCATGTCTGGTGTGGCTCTGCTGGTGCCAACCTCTGCTGCTCACAGGCGGCTTCCTTGCCCCTGCCCCAAGCCTCCTGCTGTTTGGGGGGTCACTGGCTGGTCTTCATGGGGTGCCCATGCAGTGTCAATCTGCTCTTGACTTCTCATGCCCACTGTTCCTGGCCCATGAACTCCCTGCTCCCCTCCCTGGGTGGTCAGTGATTTTGTTTCTCCTTGGTCAGTACTGACATTGCACTCCTTTTTCGCTCTTCCTCCTTGAGAGGCAAGTCCTACAGGATAAGACTTGCGCTCTTAGTAGTCTGGTTTTTTATTTTATATAAAATTCCTCTTCTACACAGCCATCAGCATCTTCTGAGAAGAACGGAGAAGCCCTGAGTCCATGAGTTTTCAACACACACATACACACATACACACACACATTTAGCCTGGATCCACTAGGCTCCTGCAATACCAATGCTTGTCCCTGAGTCTGATCTTTCCTGCCAGGTTTCTGCCTTCAGAGGCTTTTCAGTATGCCTCTTGCCCCCTCTCCCTGAAGTCCTCTGTAATCAACCCCACTAGTCCAGAAGACACATCTGTGAGTGTCTTGTCCTGAATCCTAATTTTTTTTTTTCCTTCAGAGGTTTTAGGCCTCAAGAAATTCAGGGCTTATCCATATAACTCTGTTTAAGCATTGAGCATGCAGTGAAGGTTGAGGATTCACCTGAGCATTCCATGGCTGCTCAGAGCCCAGAGCCTCCTGGCAGGAAGTGCTGCCCAAGACCACATGCCTGATTCTTCCAGGTATGTCCAGGAGACTTTGCGACAGGTGGTGGAGTTGTGGCTCATGTGGAACTCATAACCGTGTGTCAGTCTCCATGTTGAAATTTGCTTTAAATCAAACTAATCTTTGGAAAATCACTTCTGTTTAAATCTACTGTGAAGTTAGAATAGTACCATCAATCAGTCAGTCCAGCGTTTGGACAGATTGTTGTTTCTTACTTGAACAGCAAGTAAATTGGTTGGCTTCTGTTTAGTGGCTATGTTATATTAAAACAGTAACAATAATGACACAAATGTCTTTAAACTCTACGATGACATTCAGCATGGTGAGGATCTTGCACTATAGATAGTCTACAAATTCATACACTGATCTAACACTCACCCTGTAGCATATGTTCAGTAATGGTAGTCTGATTTAATTCTTTCCATTTCAGTTAAAATAACCCAAATAAGTGTATAGTATAGTGTGCTGTATCTATGGAAAAGGGATGAGAAGAAAATACATTAGGTGTTTTTTTGTTGTTGTTGTTTTTTAATGGCCGCTACTTCTGGAGGGTGATATAATGGGTAATTTTACTTTTTTGTTTTTTATTACACTTTGTCCTAGTCCATTTTGATTGCAGTAATGGAATACCTGAAGCTGGGTAATGTTAAAGAAAACAGATTTATTTGCCTTACTATTCTGCTGGCTGCCAGATTCAAGGTTGGGCATCTGGTGAGGGCCTCAGGCTGCTTCCACTCATGGCAGAAGGCCAAGGAGAGCTGAGTGTGCAGAGATTACATGGTAGAGAGGAAGTAAGAGAAAGAAATCAGAGATACCAGGTTCCTTCTAACAACCAGCTCTTGTGGGAACAGAGTCAGAACTCACTCCAGCAAAGGGCATTAATCTATTCATGAGGGAACTGCCCCCATGACCTAACCACTGCCCACTGGGCACTCCCTCAAACATTAGGATCAAATTTCAAAATGAAGTTCAATGCGGAGGACAAACATCCAAATGTTTTAAAACTTTTTTCTTAGTTGGAAAGGCAACATGCATTTGAAACCATCATTCTCAGCAAACTGACACAAGAACAGAAAATCAAACACTGCATGTTCTCACTCATAGGTGGGTGTTGAACAGTGAGAACACATGGACACAGGGAGGGGATCATCACACACTGGGGTCTGTCGGGGGAAATAAGGGAGGGACAGCAGGGGTTGGGGAGTTGGGGAGAGATAGCATGGGGAGAAATGCCAGATATAGGTGATGGGGAGGAAGGCAGCAAAGCACACTGCCATGTGTGTACCTATGCAACAGTCATGCATGTTCTTCACATGTACCCCAAAACCTAAAATGCAATAAAAAATAAAAATAAAATAAAAAATAAAAACAACATATGACCATTGTAGATAAATTGGGAAAAGGAAATAAGTTTATGGAAGAAAATAAAGATTATCCTAGCATCCCTCTCACCTAGAGAAAGCAATTTTTAACATTTTGTTATATTTCATTTCCATTTTTTCCATATACCCAGATATGAACATATATGTGTTAGACCTGAGTTGATACTGGCTGCTAAGTCATGTATTTTCATTCTGTATTTGTTTTTTCACTTAACATTGTATGGGGAGTTTTTTGCTTATCTGTGACTTTCAAAACATCATTTTCAACAAAAGCTAAATATTACAGTGCACTACCCTATGGCTAGACATAAATATTATATCCAGTTTCTTGATGTAAATAATAGTGCAATGAATAAAGTTATAAATATTCAACCACGTATCAAATTCTTTCCCTGGGGTAGATGGCAACAGGTAGGATATAGATTGCTTTCATAATTAGAAAAAATATGTAAGTTGCATTGAAAAGTATCAAGCATGATATGGATAAAAAGACCTGCAAAGTCTTGGGCTAGCAACAGCGGGTTTGGTAGAAATAAGCCACCTTTCTCTCATACCAGGTGGTGCGGGCCAGAAATAAGCCTGCCTGTGTTCTATTAAGGAAAACAATGTTTGATACAGGTGGGTGATCTAAGCCATCTTCCTTTTCCTAGGAGCAGGAAGACTGAGAAGATGTTTCTTGGTAGCATGGAAGAGAGATATATGCAATAGTTATTTCTAACATGAGATTTCTGAGGCAATACTGCTTCTGCCTTTCTGCTGAAGGATGTACTCCACTCTCCTTAGAGGGATATGATGGCACAGCAGATAAAGCATCCCTGAAAAGAGGTTATTTCATAGATGTGGCCTCAAAACAAAGCAGCAGCAAGAAGGATGAGTGTGGCTGGGCTGTCCCAATCACTGGCTGAGCCTAGAGAAAAGAACCCCTGAGCACCCACAGAGGGAGTTCACCACCCCACCCTCATCACAGGATAAGCTATGCATGAGAAGAAATCTCTTTCAGACTACGATCCATGCTGTGCTTTGCATCATTCATGCAAGTTTGTTAAAATATGCAGAGAAAATGATTGGTTCAAGCCGACAGACAGCATTGCAGGGGGAAACAAGAGCCTAACTTCTCCCTAGACGTAGCTTGATATTCATCTCAACTTCATTTCATCCCCTGTATCTTGATGTGCTTCTCATTTGAGAAAACAGTTCAAACCACATACAAACGAATCTGAGAAAGAAATAGTGGAGTTTCCTTATTTTAAATGTTTTAAAAATCGAAACAATTCTAAGAAATGATTTGGTAAGATTTTGAGATAAACTTTAAACTTTTTCTCTGCAGTAAGACTGAAAGCTATATGAAAGATTCACTAACAAAGGGGGAAATAACATAAGTATGTTTAAAAATCCTTAAAATAAAACAGTATTTAATCTCTATGGAGTACTACATCCAATAAATGACATGAATGTATGTGTGTTTAGATAATTCTATTTTAATACATAGTTGCAAATATATATATATATATATATATATGTACATATATATAATATATGCTTTCTATTCTAGGCAAACTTCTCTCCCTGTAAAAACAGGGACAGTAAATCTTAGTAGGCTATATAATAAATTATAATAATGGACATGATAGCTCTTGTGAATAATAGCTTTTCTCTGAAGACAGTGACAGACAACCAAGTCATTGCAATCTCTCTCTGCACAACTAAATTAAGAGACTCCAACATCGATCATGTTGAGTTTGTTAAAATGCTTTTTATGTCAGTTTGGAATAGCACTAGCCTATTATAGTTACTGTCATGTTCCTCATTTTGTTAAAAAAAAAAAAAAAACAGATGTTCTTAGAAGAAAGCAAAGTTGTGTTTGACGTGAAAGAAATGAATTTGTCAGACTGATGGTGAGAAAGAAATCACAACGAAAGATATAAAAGTTTTTAGACGGTAAAACTTAAAATATCTCCAGGGGGAGGAAAATGAATGCCAAATAAAGAACAACAAAAAAAGAACAATTATTCACATTAATATCCTATTAATATAAATTACCAGCATTTGTATTTTTTAGAGGACATCATAAACTGTTCAATCATTTATATTTGATTTTCAAAATAACACGATGAGTTAAGAATTTATCACCTGTGTTCCTCAGCTGACAAAACTAAGGAGGAGAAGAGTTAGCTAACTTGTTTAAAGTCTCCAAGCTAGGCTGGGCACGGTGGCTTATGCCTGCAATCCCAGCACTTTGGGAGGCTGAGGAAGGCTGATCACTTAAGGTCAGGAGTTCAAGACCACCTGGGCAACAGGGTGAAACCCGTCTCTACTAAAAATACGAAAATTAGCCAGGCATGGTGACAGGCAGCTGTAATCCCAGCTACTCAGGAGGCTTAGGCAAGAGAATCACTTGAACCTGGGAGGCAGAGGTTGCCGTGAGCCAAGATTGTGCCACCACACTCCAGCCTGATCGACAGAGAGAAACTCCATTTCAAAAAAATAAAATAATAAAATAAAGTAAAATGAAGCCACCAAGCTAGTCAGTGTCAGCACTGGAACCCGGGCATCTGTATCTGCTTCTCAATCTGTAGCTCTGGTTGAATAAATAGGTCTCTACCTTCTTCTCATATTTATGTTTATGTATATCTATAAATTGATATCCACAATAAGTTCAATTGAAAGAATATTTATTGACCTCTTAATAAACTTTACAATTATGGTTTTTATTCTATATCTCCTAAACTCATTTGCCCCAGAATACTTTAATATCATTATTTCTACATTCTTAGCAAAAAGTATTAAACAAGTGGTCAAAATTCTATTATCTTCATTTTTTGGCTGAAGAAGTGGAAGGGTTAAATGACATTCCTAAAATCAAATGAGCTAAAAGATGGCACAAAACTGTGGAGAGTTTAGACTTCTTGACACCATCCTAGGTTCTGAACAATTTGTCACAAGTTTGTGGGTAAGGCTGAGAAAATCGTATTATCACCAACATATTTTTCTTCATGGAGTCCAAATAATCTATGACAATCTGTCACTTGGTCTTATGCTAAAGTCTGTGTTTTAATGAATCCACCATTAGTTTCTAAGGCTCATCTCTTTGTGATCATGTCACTTCTGCTTCCATTATAACAGCAGTCTGGCCCGTCATGTAACTGAGATGAGCACGGTTTAATGCTTGTACCTGGGCTAAGTCTAGAACTTCTCTCCTGGTGGCATTGTCCTGCAACTCCATGCTAACTACCTTTTAGCGCATGTACTGAGTGCCAGGCACTATGCTTAACTGCATTATATGCATCTCTGTATTTAATCCTCATGATACTATCATTATGATCCTACTAAATAGGTTGACATTAATTTGACCAATTATAAGTTGGGAAGTGAGAAGACCAGGATCCAGACCCAGGCAGTTTGTCTTCCAAATCCTGACACTTAACCACCATTCCACTTGCCTTAAGTCTCTTCCTTGGAGCCACGTCAATCTCTAAGTCCTAAGAACACTGCTTTCTGTTCTGGTGCACTTCTCTCACCTTTCTCACTCCTTCTCAATTCAGTTTTCTCCTTCTGCATCAATCATTACTCAATAATGTTTAACCTAAAAGGCAGAACCCAATGACAGTTGTCATTTTCTAAAAAAACCTCATGGACTTCGTACAATATTTCTCTTGTGTAAACCGGTATTTGACGGCAAGCTTTTCAAAGCTCGTCGTTAGTCCCAGATGCTGTGCTGACTCTGCAAAGCGGGGTGTGATAAATTGCCTGCTCCCTCAGCTTCTGTGCTTTAAGAACACAGTCATCTGTCTACATTTGACAATTTCTGTGTCATTGTCAATGATGTCTGAAACATTTTGTAAGATGATAAGGTAAAAGAGTTCCCCGGATTTCAAAATATGTATTGTGACACAGCTTTCTAAATTCCTTACTGCATTCTCATACACAACTGCACAGAAACAGTTGAACAGGACTGAACATAACACATAGTCAGACATCACTCAACTCTTGGTGGACATGGAGTATTGGTAAACTTTTGAGAGTCTCTAAACTTGCTGAAAAGTTGCCAAATGCTTTTTATGAGATTCTGGAATGCGCTTTAGAGATTCTCCTGCTATTCCCTTCACATTTCCTGTTCCTTAAAACTAGGTGCATTGTACTGTGCCTTGATATTAAACACATGCATATGCTTTTGATTAGCTGACCCCAGAATTTCTAACTAGGATTTGCTTTTTCGATGTGAAGGTTATTGTTTAAAATAGTTAATATTTTGTTTAAAGTGAGATACTTTGCACTGATTAGCACTACAAGTGGCCATGAGTACATGAAAAGGTGAATTTCAACAAATGTAAATGTCACTTTGGGTAATAAGTAGTTGCACATATTTAAATAGACAGATGATCCCCGACTTAACGATGGGTCAACTTATAATTTTTCAACTTTACAATGGTGCAAAAGCAATACACATTCAGTACACTTCTCTACTTAGGATGCAGCAGCGTCTGCACTTTTCAACTTACAATATTTCCAATTTCTGATGAGTTTATCTGGATGTAACCCCATCATAAGTTGCAGGACACTTGTATATACACCTTTCAAATAGCCCTGTTTACACAAAATCATCAGACTTAACAATAGAAGGATCAAAACTATAAATTGTTAATTTCCTAATCACTCTGAACATATTGTGATTTTCCGAGGCCCTACTTTGCCATCAAAAGTTATATAAAAAAATCTTAACAGGCAATCTAGGCTGGACATCGGAAAGCCAAGTTGCAAGACAGGCTTATTTTTAAATTAGATGGTACAGAGATGTATAGATAACATTAGAAAACATCTACCTCTTCGTGGAGGTGGAAAGGTTGACATCGCCGAGTTATCTGGAATTTGTGACACAGCACTTTTTGTTCTGAGAGTTATTAAAGTTTTCCATCGCCTTTTCAACTCAAGTTCCCAGAGCCTACTGGCCAGCTCCACCCTGACTAGCTCCTTTGAATTTAAAGGCCTGTCCTTGGCCTGTCATCAAATCCTTGTGGGCTGGGTCCTCTGAGATCAGGCCCCTTTCCCTGTAGTGGAGGGAGGTTTGTCAGTGTTTTAGCTTGGGCCTGGGATAGAAATGATGTATAAATCTTGAGCTGGGCCCTTTAATTCCCTCCCATGTCCAGGTTGTAGGGGCTTTCTGTTTCACATCACCATTGTGACTCGAGTGTCCAGAGAGCTGTGCGAAGGGCACTGTCCCGTCCACACTGAGAAAAGTCCCTAAGTGCAAACAGGAATCTTTGCTGCGGGGCCACAGACTGCTATGTCTGAGATGCTGACAAACAGTGGGCACTGGCTGGCCTCAAGCTATTCCCAGAGCTTGCCTGGCAGAAGCTGAACTCAGTACAGTGTTAAGATTCCACTCCCGCGCACGTGATTCTTATCTAACCCAGCAAAGACTCACAGGTCTCCCTCATCCCAATCCCAGCCCCATAGGTGGGAAGTTGGGCTCAATTCTCTTTCAAACTATGATTTACACACAGTTGTATAAACATGCTCTGCTCCTTAGAGTATTTCCTTCTAATCTTAAAACACATTTTCACCTTCCAAAAGCAGAAACAAAACAAAAATATTCTCCCAGTTGTTATCAATCCAATCTTAGCACTAAACAAAACCTGACTTCTGGAATCCACTCCAGGCAAGGTTGCCCCGCCCCTGCCTGAAGATGCCCCGCCCCTGCCTGAAGATGCCCCGCCCCTGGCTTCTGCGCAGCTGCACTTGCAGCCACCCAGGGCAGGCGGTGGAAGGTGGGGCCGCGCTGCCTCTACTGCGCAGACGCAGACGCAGAGGCCGCCATTGCCCACCCACGGCTTGGCTAGAACTCAAAGCGTCTGCCTGACCGTCAGTCCCCGCCTCACCACGTTGACCCAGACAGTGTGGCTCTGAAGAACCTTTCCACGTAGTTTCCCGTCTAGTCAGATGAGGAGAGGTAACAGTCTGAGAGAACCACGAAACTGCCAAACCCAGTGGGTCTGAATATTCCTTCAAGATTTCAAGAAATCCGACCCTTGAGGACGGCCACGGGGCCAACTGCAGTATGGACGAGTCGTTCCTGTACTTGCACAGATGGCCATGGACAAAAACAGCCCTGCTCAGGTGACTCCTGAGACCTGAATGCATTTGATCAAGCGGTGATGGGCCTGGATCCCGCGGTGGGAGTGTCCTGAGTAGCCCGGGGCGGTGGAGGTGAGCCGCAGGCGGACGGTCACTCCAGGGCACCAGCGCGGTGCCGGGCCTCCTTGCCCCTGCCGCCAGCTGCACCAGACTTCCACTGCGTTTTCTCCCCAGTTTGTACCATTCTTTCCAAGAGAGTTAATAGAGTCCCAAGTCCCTCTTGTAAAAACGACTGGGAATCGTGTCCAGAGATGTAGGCTGGGCGGAGAGGCTGGAGACCCTGGGTATAAGTGAGGCTGAGGATAAGATGCAGACCAGGCACCAGGCAACTGAGATTTTCAAGCAAGATCAGCGTCAGTGCAGAGGTACAGCTGTCTCCGTTTGGAGACTGGGGAGACAATCCCAAAGTTTTAGTACAAAGGGAGCTTCTATCCATAAGGTGGAATGGCTAAGTACTAGGGAAGGAGAATCGAATCCGCTGTTTATTGTCCCAGTTTTCAGAACCCTGGATGTGACCATTTAGGACAATGCAATGCAAACTTTGGTTTCCTGACATCTTTATATCCTTAAAAATGACTGAGGACCCCAAAGAACTTCTGTTCATATGGGTTTTATATATCAGCATTTGCTGTATTAGAAATTAAAACAGAGAAACCTGAAACTATCAATTTCTTTAAATCAGTAATGAACTCCTTAAACATTAACCTTTTTTATGAAAAATAACTTTGTTTTCCAGAAGAGAAGAATAGCATTATATTACATTTTTGCAAATTTCTTTAATATATTCTCTTATCTCGACATTCAATCCGTTCAGTCTATAGCCTCTGGAAAACTTCACCATCCACCCCAGAGTGAATGAGAGTGAAAAAGCTAATGACATCTTGGCATTATTACGTAAATAGTTTTGGTTTGGCAGACTGCCTGACAGGGTCCCGACTTTAAGAACCTCTGGATTAGGAGGTTCAGAGGAGTGAGCCAACCACCACAACAAAGCAAGTCAAGGTGCTTGAATTTGGCTTCTGCCTTGCAGCACATACTGGAGGAGAGGGTTTTCTGAGAAAGCATCCTTTTGGAGATATTTTTGTAGGAAAACTTGATGCAGTTTCATCAAGAATTATGTTTCCTTGATATATGTGCTCCCTAAATCTTATCCTAGTGTAAGAATTTAGGATGAGAGAGGCTAGTATTCAGTCTTTGGCTTCATAATGTTCTGATAAGGGAGGGGTCATTTATCCCACAAAAGTCACTGTTTCTTTATCCATTTTGGGGGTCATTATAAACTTGATGAAGTGAAATTCTCCTCAACCTCCTTGACTGTTCTTTTTCAGTCTTCTTTACTGGCTTCACCTCTGCCTAAATGTGCAGAGGAGAGTAGGAAAGAGGAAATTCCATCCGTGATCTTTTGAATGGGCTAAGCAAAGTCTCAATGTAGAAATAGCCATCTTTCCTGCTGAGAAAGTCTGGGTCTGCTTTCTGGGTTGCAGTGAGGACGACTGATGACTTCTCAGTGAAGGAGAACTTGCAGGGTCCTGAGCCGCCTTCTCTCTGCTCTCTCCCTGGATGATTTCATCCAATCCCATGGCTTTCAGTGTTTTTATCTTCAAAACACATTATCTACCACCATTGCTTCTAAACTGAGTTCTGGGCTGAAATTTTAACTGTCTACATGATGTCTCTACTTTTACATCCTCAAGACAACTCAAATTTAACAAAGCCAAAACTGAACTCACTATCTTTCTACTCAGTGTACGTACTCAAATGTGTTCCTTCTTCATTTTACCCATGTTAGAAATTTGCATCATCGTCTTTTAAGTTGCTCAGACTGTAATTCTGGAAGTAATTCTTGAGATCAATCCATCTTGACCTCTTATACTCCAGTCTGTAATCTAGTTCTGTTGATTTTAATTTCAAGTTATATCTCTAGTACGTTAGCTTTTTTCATTACCCCAGTCCAACTTTACCATCATCGTGTGCCTTGACCACCACTAGCATCCTTCCTAACTATTCTCCTTACATCCACATACACCATTTCCCCCTCCAATCTGTCTCCAACAAACTTTTTAAAAGAAAAAATACAACTGCATCACTCCCCTTTCTATAGTTTTTCCATGGCCTATCAATGTTCCTAGGACAAAGTTCAAAGTTCTTAGCATAGATAAAAGTTACTGGCCCCTGTCTACTGCTCCAGCCTCTTCTTACACCTCTCTCCCCATCACTCTCTGTGCTCCACCCACAGGGGTTTCATTCATTCAATGGCCATTTATGTATTGAACATGCACATTGTACCAGGCACTGAGGATACATACAGGAGTGAACAAGGCCCAAGATGCTATTCTCATGAAAATTATATTCTAGAGTAGGGAATTAGGTGACAAGCAACGATATCCATAAATGTCCAAGGTAATTTCATATGGTTAAAGTGCTATGAAGAAAATAAAACAATGTGATAGAGAGCAGTGGTAGGCTATTTTAAATTGGGTGGTCAGAGAAGATCACACTATGAAGCTGAGCTCAGAATGATAGGAAGGATCCAGGTCAGCTATGTTAATGGGAACAGAGCATTCCAAGGCAGTGGTGACAACAAAGATAAAATCTCTAAGGCCGGTACTGATTCATGAAATAGACCAGTGGGGCTTGTCTTAGTATTGATTTTCTATTGCTGTTGTAATAAATTACTATAACATTTGTGACTTAAAACAACACAGATTTACTTTCATTTCTGGGTCAGAAGTCTGAAATGGTCTCACTGGGCTAAAACCAAGGTTTTCCTTTCTGAGACTTCAGGGGAGAATCTGTTTCCTTGCCCTTTCTGGCTTCTAGAGGCTGCCCCCACTCATAGGCTCATGGCCCTCTATCTCCATGTTCAAAGCAAGCCAGGTGGGTTGATGATCACCCCACATCGCTTTGATAGACTTGCTTCTCTGACCCTGACTCTTCTGCCTCCCTCTTCAATTTTCTTTTTTCTTTTTCTTTTTTTCTTTTTTCTTTTTTCTTTTCTTTTTTTTTTTTTTTTTTNTGAGATGGAGTCTTGCTCTTTCACCAGACTGGAGTGCAGTGGGGCAACTGCGGCTCACTGCAACTTCCGCCTCCCGGGTTCAAGAGGTCCTCCTGCCTCAGCCTCCTTAGTAGCTGGGACTACAGGCACGTGCCACTATGCCCAGCTGATTTTATGTACTTTTAGTAGAGACAGGGTTTCACCATGTTGGCCAGATGGTTTCGATCTCTTGACCTTGTGATCTGCCTGCCTCGGCCTCCCAAAGTGCTGGGATTACGGCCATGAGCCGCAGTGCCCGGCCAATTTTCAGAACCCTTCTGATTACATTGGACTGCCCAGATAGTCCAGAATAATCCCCCCATTTTAAGGTCAGTGATTACTAACCTTGATTTCATCTGCAACCTCAATTCTTCTTAGCCATGTAAGATAACGTATTCACAGTTTCCAGGGATTAGGATGTGTATATTTTGGTGGGGGAGGAGGAAAAGAGGCATTATTCTGCCTACAACACGTAGAAAAGTATGAAAGGAGATGATGTCAAAGAGGTGAGCTTGGACCAAGTTATGAAAGGCTTGTAGACCAAATTAAGGAGTTTGAATTTTATTTCATCTAAAAGAAAAAGCCATTGAAGGGTTTTAACCAGGGCAGTTAAGTGATCTGAATGGCATTTTAAAAGGAACATTCTGTTTTCCACATGGAATTGGATTTAAGAAGGGAAAAGTGGCAACAAGGAGACTAGGAAATGTGTGAACTTGTCTGGGCTTGATTAGTTGGATTAGGGTGGTAGCAATAGAGGTGGAGAGAAGGGAATAATTATAGGATATATTTTGGAGATAGAAACTTCCTAATATCTTCATATGGATGTATAATAAAGGGAAGGGAAATATGAGGGATGAGTCCTTCATTTGTTGAAATGGAGAACCTGGAAGATGACCAAATTTGAAGTGATAGAAATCAAATTTTTTCTCACATTAACTGTGAAAGGCACCTTTGGTATCCAAATGGAGATGTCAAGATGGCAATTATATGCATGAATCTGCATCCCAGAATTGGTTTGGTCTTTTGCTATTTTATTTTTTCTGTAGTTCATTGTTTACATATGATACTTGGCAGCCACTAAATACAAAGTTCTATCAGGAGCAGCTTGAACAGCTATTAAACATTTTATCGTGAAAAACTATTCAGAATGGTGCTAGAACAACTGGACATCCACATGCAAGAAGATGAATATAGACCTTACACCCAACACAAAAGTTAACTGAAAATTGATCACAGACCTAAATGTAAGACACAAAACTGTAAAACTCCTAGAAGATGACATCGGAGAAATTCTAGATGACCTCATTTTCTGCAATGACTTTTTACATCCAACACCAAAGTCCCAATTCCTGAAAGAAAGAATTAGTCAGCTGTACTTCATTAAAATTAAAAATTCTGGGTGGGGTTCAGTGGCTCACACCTGTAATCCCAGCACTTTGGGAGGCCGAGGAGGGTGGATCATTTGAGGTCAGGGGTTCAAGACCAGCCTGGACAACATGGTGAAATCCTATCTCTACTAAAAATGCAAAAATTAACCAGATGTGATGGTGTGCACCTGTAGTCCCAGCTACTCAGGATGCCAAAGCAGGACAATCGCTTTAACCCAGGAGGCAGAGGTTACAGTGAGCCAAGATTGATTGCATCACGGCACTTCAGCCTGGGCGACAGAGTGAGACTCTGTCTCAGAATGGGATGGGATGGGATGGGATGGGATAGAAATTCTGCTTTGTGAAAGACACTGTCAGAATAAAGACAAGCTACAGACAAACAAGGAAAAAATATTTACAAAAGACATAGCTGATAAAGAACTGTTATCAAAATCCAAAACAGACGAAGAACTTTTAAAATTCAGTAATGAGAAAATGACCAGATTAAAAAATGGGCCAAAGACCTTAACAGACACCTAGTCAAAAAAGATATACAGATGGCAAATAAACATATGAAAAGAACTTCCACCTATTCTATCAGGGAAACACAAAATAAAACAACCAGATGCCCTACATACCTATTAGAATGGGAAAAATTCACAGCAGCAAATGCTGATGAGGATGGGAGCCACAGGAGCTCTCATTCATTGTTGATGGCAATGCAAAATGGTATAGCCACTGTGGAAGACACTTTGGCAGTTTCTTACAAAACTGAATATATTATAACTCTATGATGCAGCATCCAGGCTCCTTGGTATTTATCCAGAGGAGGTGAAAACTTATGTCTACGGAAAACCCCACACATGGATGTTTATAGCAGCTTTATTAATAATTGCCAAAACTTGGAAACAACTGAGATGTCCTTAAGTAATGAAATGGATACACTATGGTACATCCAGATGATGGAATATTATTTAGTGATAAAAAGAACTGTCAAGCCATGAAAAGATATGTAGGAAACTTAAATGTATATTACTAAGTGAAAGAAGTCAATCTGAAAAGGCTACATACTATAGAATTCCAACTATAGGACATTCTCAGGCAAAACTATGAAGACAGTTAAAAAAAAAAATCAGTATTTGCCAGGGGATATGGAGGAAAGGGATGAATAAGCAGGTCACAGAGGATTTTTAGGGCAGCAAAACTACTCTGAATGATACTGTAATGATGGATACATGTTATCAAACATTTGTCCAGACCCATTGAATGTACAATAAGAAGAATGAACCCTAAATGTAAACTGTGACCTTTGGGTGATAATGATGTATCAATGTAAATTCATCAGTTGTAACAAATGTACTCATGTGGCAGGGGATGCTTGTACTTAGGAAGGCCATTGCAAGCATAAGGGCAGAAAATATATAGAATTTCTCTGTATCTTCCTCTAAATTTTGCTATGAACCTAAAACTGCTCTTAAAAATGAAGTCTTCAAAAAACAAAACAATTCCCAACAAAATTCCCAATGGAATATTTTTGCAACAAATATTGAGGTTAAAAGTTTCCTAAGTCAGTTCAGTTTTGACACTGCAATGCTACATGCTGTTTTCAAAAGCTAGCATTCCCAAAGGCGAATAAAAAGCTGTGCTGAAGATGCAGACTACAGTATTTGTGTTTCTTGTGATTTATTAGTTGGATGACGTTGGGAGACAACTTAACCTCTGTGGGCCTCAGTGTCCTTATTGAAAACTGGGGGTCGTTACACGTACTTTGCCCGACAAACAGGATTGTTATAGTCAAATGAAATAAAATACGCGAGAGCAGTTTGAAAATTCCAAAGCACTGTGAAAATCAAAACTATTATTGTCATTATGATTCCTTCTTAGTACAACTCCCATTACCTTGATGGAAACATGAAAATACCCTCATTTGCTTTCATCTTTTTTAAACTTGGTATCCTCATAAGGGTACTTACAGTAAGAGTAGATGGCATTAAATCTTATCACTTGTTCAGGAGCCAGCCTCTCTAATGTTTTCATCTGGATTCTATTTGTACCAAAATGCATTATCTGTTCCCATTGTTCATTTACCTCTCATGGGAAGAAAACAAGTTGTTTGTGGACTTGGAATCCCTAGATATAAATGTGCCCTTCTTTTGATTCAGAAATAGAGAATCTAAGAAACATGAAACTTGAGGTGTTTCTTTAAGATGCTATGGGATTTGAGGTGAAGAATTTGAGTATAACCAATATTTTACCTAACAAAAAGCTGTAAATGTAAAAGTGCCTTTCTGCTACATTTATCTACGTAATATACAGTAAATAAGCCGGGCACAGTGGCTCATGCCTGTAATCCCAGTACTTTGGGAGGCTGAGGGGGGCAGATCACGAGGTCAGGGGTTTGAGACCAGCCTGACTAACATGGTGAAACCCTGTCTCTACTTAAAAATACAAACATTAGCCGGGCGCACCCGTAATCCCAGCTACTTGGGAGGCTGAGGCAGGATAATTGCTTGAACCTGGGAGGCAGAGGTTGTGGTGAGCTGAGAGTGTACCCTTGCACCCCAGCCTGGGTGACAGAGCCAGACTCGTCTCAAAACAAACAAACAGTAAATATAGAAAGATTTTCATAAAGCTACAGAGAAGAATCCATTTCATTACAACTATCCATTTGTAAATGCACATGTACATTAATGCCATACTTAGTGTAGTTATTAGAGTACATGGTACTCTAATAGAATAATCTTGGTACACCCTGCCATCTGTAACTGTATAACGAATGTGCAAGTTCTGGACCTAACTTTCTTATAGAATATTGTGAGAAGAAAATAAGATGAAAAAAATAACTTAACCCGCAGTAAATGGTCAGTAAAGACTATTATCATTATGTCTATATTATATATTTTATTTATGATTATTATTTATTTAGTACTAATATAATTATATTGGTCATATGATTTAATCAATTGCTGTATCGGTATGTTATATTTTAGTGTTTATTATGCTTACATATTATTATATATTTTTAGTACATTTCTGCTATGGGCTGACCTATGTACCCCCTGCCCACCACCACCACCACCAAATGTATATGTTGAAGTCCTAAGGCTCAGTACCTCAGAATATGATCTTATTTGGAGAAATGGTCCTTATAGAGGTCATCAAGTGACAACTAGGTCATTAGGACAGGCCTAATCCACTATTACTGGTATGTTTATGAAATAGAAAAAATTGGAAAATGACATGCACACAGGGAGAATGCCATGTGAAGATCAAGACAGAGATTAGGACAATGCTTCTACAAGCCAAGGTATAGCAAAGATTGTCAGCAAACTACCAGGAGTTAGGTGAGAGGCAGGAACTGACTCCCTCACAGCCTGCAAAAGCTCCCAACCCTGCTAACACCTTGATCTTGGGCTTCTATCCACCAAATTAGACAATAAATTTCTGTCATCACAACTGCTCAGTTTGTGGTACTTTGTTATGGAAAATACCACATGTCCTAGAAAATTAATGTACTTCCCCACTGGAAAACAGACAACAGTGGCCAGATAGATTTTGGTTTTTTTTTTTTTGAGACGGAGTGTTGCACTGTCATCCCGGCTGAAGTGCAGTGGCGCAATCTCAGCTCACTGCAAACTCTGCCTCCTGGGTTCAAGTGATTCTTCTGCCCCAGCCTCCTGAATAGCTGCGATAACAGGTGTGTGCCACCACGCCCAGCTAATTTTTTGTATTTTCAGTAGAGACAGGGTTTCACCATGTTGGCTAGGCTGGTCTCAAACTCCTGACCTCATGATCCACCTGCCTCAGCCTCCCAAAGTGCTGGGATTACAGGCGTGAGACACCACGCCTGACCTGGTCAGATAGACTTTATGGCACAACAACATAGGCAAGGATGACAAGAGCATTCTTTGGTACTCCTTTTTATTTTCCACTACTGAAATCCTACTTGTCCCACTAGGTCTGGTCCAAAATCCATGTCCACAACAAAACATTCCCAGTCTTCTGGTCAGAAGCACTTGCTTCCTCTTTTGCGTTTACCACATACAGAGACAAGCGTATTTTCCTAGCTCATTCTTTCCCCCTGCAATCTATTTTTTTCACTGAAGCCAGATTAATCTTGCTTCAAAATTGCCCTTATATCTGAGATAATTTTTCACCCTATTCTCCACCCATTCAATTGTAAGCATTTTGAGAGCAAGAAACTTCTGTTTATTTGTGGTATGTCTATTCCATCCCCCACCAGCAAGTACAGTGTAGTGCTTGCATGGAACATATAGTAGATGCTCATGAATGTTAGAGAAATTAATCTGATTTTCATATCAGTATTTTGTCACCTTCATTGTACTGAAAGAAAACCTTTCAGAGAAGGAGGAACTAAAATCAGTTGGATGACCAGAGGTAAGTACCCAAGAAATGATTTTTGATTGAGGTTTGTAAAAGGAGAACTTGTGGGCCAAAAAACTGGGGATACTAGGGAGTCCAGGGCACAGTGCCAAACACACTAACTGTATCCAGTGGAGGTAGAATGGAATTGGATTTATAGCCTTGAGAGCAATTCAAAGCCAGATTGAGAATCTTGGCTACCATAGAGGGAAGGAAGGTAAGGTTACAATGCCAAAACAGATTCGGGCTGGAGGCTGGTTGAGTGTAGGGGAAGAGAAGAGGGGAATGATAAATGTGGGAAGCAAAGGTTTGCTTTTGTCTAGCTAATGATCAGGCAGGAGGAACTGGGACTACAGCAGGAGTGAACTTGAGGTCAGGGTAGAAGTATGTTAGTTGACAGCAATTTTCCCAACTAGAAGTTAGAACATGTGGATAAATGAAAATGAATGTATCTGAACAACAATAGAGGCTGTTTGAAACTGGAAGGGTTCAAGAAAATGTACGATATGTGGTTGCTGTCATTGTTGAAATTACCATTGGGGTAGGCCTGAGGTGATGGTCTTTTCTTTCTCCTAATTTCTATCATCTTTTCCCCTTGTCTAGCTTGAATATTGAACTGAAATATATTTTTAATAGGTTTTGTCTTAAGAGCAGGTGAATTGATTTTATATTTCATGTTCTTAAAAAGTCAAATCATTGATTTTCTGTAGCCTTCAGTGGATTTTTTCCCACTTAAAGTTTCTACCTTTGCTTTAAGACTCTCCCCATAAGACCAATTAAATTTCCTTTTATTATTTCCCAAGATAAAGAGAATTTCTACTTTGCTTGAGAACACCCTATATCTGTCTTAATGGCCTAAGGAATCTTACTCACTTCTATTGTTCTTATAATGTTGAAATGAACAGGACTCTTGAAGACATTTTTTTTTTCCATTGGATACTTCCATCTAGCACAAGAATAGCCTTATGGCTAATCCCTGAAATTCAAATAAACTTTAAAATATTTTTATTTTTATGCATCACTAGTCTTTAGGGGCAGGAAAGTAATTGATACTAGAAAAAGTGTGGGTCAGCTACAAAGAAGTGCAAGATACTGTCCCTGTCATTGAGCCATTTTTCTCAAACTAACTGTAATGCAGGTTAACAATAAGTGTGAATTACATAGAAATATAAATTTGTCTTTAACATAATCTGTCTTCAAGTGTACAAACTATGGTCATGTTACGCTTGATAAAATTTCTGCTGTGGCATATTCACTGGCTTTCACATGTGTTTCCTATATGTACTTCTAAAAGTCAGTCTGGGAGTAGTGTTCCTTTAGTCTTCCAGGAACCAGTTCGCATGTTGTATTGAGTATAGGTAAGCTTTTGGCAAATACAATGAAACACGATCACCTTAATGAAAGAAAAAACCCAATAAACCTATAACTTATTATTTTAGCTGCTAAGTTTTTGCCACGTAATAAGTGGCAGATGGAAAAAAACTTCTGATTTTCCCCCTTGAGTGGTTTTTTTTTTTTTTTTTTTTTTTTTTGTAAATAAACAGTTAGGGACCCGACTGTTCACCATTGGAAAACAGCTGTATATTTAATTTAATCAAGTTATTATTATTAACTTTCCGTCAACGCTTGCTCTGAAGAATGTCTTTTACATGGATTTTAAGAACATGTTCAAAGATATTTTTAAAACTAGCATATTCTTAGGTTGATAGATATTTTTGAAATATAGCATTTGACTCCAGAGAGAAAAGGAGCCTGTGTTGTGAAGCGTAGTACAGTAGAAGTGTCAAAGGAATTTAATAGAGAAGCATCAGAGTATAGTAGTTTAGTATATAAACTTGGTTAAGCCCAAACCTGAGTTCAAATTCTTCTCTGCCACTTACTAGCTATGTGACTTTGGACAAATTATTTAATCTCTTTGTGCCTCAATTTCTTTTTCAGTGAAATTGTTGCAATGGTAGCTACCTTACACATTTATGAGATTAAGTTAATTAATGTTTGTAAAGTACTGAGAACAATGCCTACCTCACAGTAGGTACAAAATAAGTGTTAAGTAAAAGTCTTCTCATAATTAGCAACAAAAATATCTTTGATGAAATTTCAGTTTTGTATTTCTTTGGGTAAATATTAAGTGACTAAATTAACATTTGGGTGTTTATTACAGAAACTATAAATCTTGTTTGGAGGCCTGATTGATTGGCGATTATGAAAGTAACTAAACCCGTTAGTCTGAAAAGCCCTTAACATCCCCCATGCCAGGCCCTTGTTGCCTGAGATGTTTCTGAGTAAAATTGGGAAAACTGAATGAAGGACAGGAGGATGAGAGCATTTCATTACTGCTTTTGTGACTCGGTGTGAATAGAGGCACCACATTGAATTTCCCTTGAAGTCATGTGCTGTTGTTGGCATGTGGGCATTTGTGGTAGGGGAGCGGGTGCAAGAAAAACAACTATTTCTGAAAAATAGGCAATACAATACAGTTCTACATGTTCAGTTACAAGGAAATCAACAGGTTTGGGGAGCAAACTATTAATGCTTGTTTTAATGTTAAATTGCTGGTTCTAATCTGGTACAATTTTAGCAAAATCCCCCTATTCTGCTCAATTTAATGGAGCAGAGGAGCTGAATGTTTTGGAATATAAAGAACCAGAAACCACGATAACTACAAAGGCTGAAGATTGCACCCTATACCCACATCAGTCAAATAGCACTGATTCCATAGGCGGGGTTTCAGCTGCCTATGTAAATTCATTTCAAGTTACTGTCCTTTTTCCTTAGCAAACCTCAACTTAGTATACTCACTGTATAACATATTCTTTGTTCTTCAATGGTGAGTCTCATAAGAACACAATAATACACATTTGATCTCAGCTTTGATGTTTTGCCTCACACTGCAACCTGATAAGTGCTTTCTTCTCTACAGCATTGTAAGAAAATAAGTATCATTTTGGGACTACCAAGATTAGTAACTGGCTTTATAAAAAGCTGTTTGGTACCTTTCTGGGGTCTTGATATTTCTATTTCCAAATTAAAAACATAATTTCATTTTGTGTGCCGTCTTAGTTTCACAGACAATTCTGATTCTGTAATTTAAAACGTACTCTAAAAATATCTGAATCTGAGAGAATAATTTGCTAGGTGGTGGCACCACTGAAAAGATTCATTCGATAAATCCCTAGGTAGTGGCACCACTGAAAAGATTCATTCGATAAATCCCAAGTATGAGACGGCTTCCAGAAAGCATTTGAAAATTATTCTCAGTTACATTTCTTTAGGTTCAATCAATATTGTATAATTTTATGACAGCAAATGTCTTTTAGCTTTTTTCATTATTTAAAATCTCAAAGGCCAGGTGCAGTGGCTCAAACCTGTAATCCCAGCACTTTGGGAGGCCAAGGCAGGGGGACTGCTTGAGGTCAGGAGTTTGAGACCAGCTGGGCCAACATGGTGAAACCCTGTCTCTACTAAAAATACAAAAATTAGCCAGGTGCAGTGGTGGGGGCACGTAATCCCAGCTGTTTGAGAGGCTGAGGCAGGAAAACTGCTTGAACCCAGGGGGCAGAGGTTGCAGTAAGCCAAGATCACCCCACTGCACTCCAGCCTAGGCAACAGAGTGAGATTCAGTATCAAAGTAAATAAATTAAATTAAATTAAAATCTCAAGTATATACTGAGTAGAGGAAATAATACAATGAAGAATTTCATTTACCTTTTAACAATGATCAACTCATAGCTATTTTTGTTTTCTCTGCTATTTACCTATATCCCCTTCACCTCCATATTATTTTAGTGCAAAAATCCAAGATACTATATCACTTGGTCTATAAATATTTCTATATGTATTGCTAAGATAGACACTACTCTTTTTAAGCGTTATTCCAATACCATTATTATACTCTTTCAATTCAACAGTCATTCCTTATATAGTAGTCTCCCCTTATCCTTAGGGGGATATGTTCCATGACTCCCCAGTGGATGCTTGAAACTTAGGATAGCACCAAACTCTATACATACTACGTTTTTTCTTATACATAACATAGCTACAATAAAATTTAATTTAAAAATTATGTACAGTAAGAGATTAACAATAGTATCTAATAAAATAGAACAATTATGATGATATACTATAATAAAAGTTAGATAATTGTAGTTTCTCTCTCTCTTTTCTCAAAAAAATGCTGGCCCAGGCACTGTGGGAAGCCAATGTGGGTGGATCACTTGAGGTCAGGAGTTTGAGACCAGCATGGCCAACATGGTGAAACCTTGTCTCTTCTAAAAGTACAAAAATTAGCTGGGTGTGGTGGTGTGTGCCTGTAGTCCCAGCTGCTAGGGAGGCTGAGGCAGAAGAATTGCTTGAACCTGGGAGGCAGAGGTTGCAGTGAGCTGAGATCATGCCACTGCACTCCAGCCTGGGTGACAGAGTGATACTCCATCTCAAACAACAACAACAACAACAACAAACCCAGCAGGTCTTTGTTCTGAAGCATTTTCCTTTGTCTGGGAACCACTGATTGCATCCCCATTGTGTCATTTATCATGTTCTTCTGTCCATTGCATTGGGAGTGAAAACTAGATTGAACTGATTTAGGTTAGGAATTATAGTTCCCATGGTTCCCATGTGTCATGGGAGGGACCAAGTGGGAGGTAATTGAATCATGGGGGGTGGTAACCTCATGTTGCTGTTCTCATGATAGTGAATGAGTTCTCATGAGATTTTATAGGTTTTCCCTCTTTGTTCAGCACTTCTTCTCCTGCTGCCATGTGAAGGATGTGTTTGCTTCCCCTTCCACCATGATTGTAAGTTTCCTGGGGTCTCCCCAGCCATGTGGAACTGTGAGTCACTTAAACCTTTTTCCTTTATAAATTACTCAGTCTCAGGTGGTTCTTTATAGCAGCATGAGACCAGACTAATGCAGATGGTATTATTTACCTTTAATAGGAAATACCTAATGTCTAGTTTCTCTCTTTTGGGATGTTAGCAGCCACTGATGATTATTGTCTTAGATTCATTGTTTCATTAGAAGTTGTAAAGAGGTAAAAATTTAATTCTGTTAAATTTTTTTCTTTAGTTGGAATAATTCTATAAGAAAAGATTGCCTCATCAATTCTTTTATTATCCTGAAGTACAATTTGTATGATATAGGCAGAATAAATATTAAATTATTTTCCTTCATTTACTACTCTTCACAATGAAGAATTGTTTTTTAAATAATTCATTGATTTAAAGATACTTGATGTGTTTCAGTGCATTGAAGTTACTATCTTTATAGATATAATACTGTTTTATCTTTGACAAGTGGAGGATTATTCAGATTTGCTCCTGAGTATATTTTTGATAAAATTTAGTAGTTATTGTGAGCGGCTAGTGTAATAACATGGACATCAACAACATGACTACTAAAATGGGCTTGGAGTAGTAGCTCACACCTGTAATCCCATCACTTTGGGAGGCCACAGTGGGCAGTTCACCTGAGGTCGGGAGTTCAAGACCAGCCTGGCCAATATGGTGAAACCCCACCTCTACTAAAAATACAAAAATTAGCCGGGCTTGATGGCACATGCCTGTAGTCCCAGCTACTAGGGAGGCTGAGGCAAGGAGAATTACTTGAACTGGGGATGTGAAGGTTGCAGTGAGCCAAGATCATGCCACTACACTCCAGCCTGGGTGCAACAGAGTGAGACTCCGTCTCAAAAAAAATTACTAAAATTAATTTTTTTTTTGTTTTATTAGTATGCCCCACTAGGAATGTATAATAAAATCAACACAGTGTGTTGTGGACTCATATAAAATAGTTCCCTAAGGAGAGTTATATCTTCAGGCGAATACAGACTTAGGTTAAATTGTTTTATTGTACATCAAATTTCTAGGGACTATTTTTTAATTTTTTATAATTATGTAAAAATATGCACGTACATCAAATAAGGTATATTCAGATATCTCAAACTTCTGTTTCTGTACCTTCCATTTATTTTCTCTCATATATATAACTAAATTGTAAAATTATTTTCTTCCATTAAAAAATCAGCTTTGGTGATATAAAATGTACAAACAATATAAGTAACCAGTTTTATAGGTATGACTTGATGAATTTTGAAAAATGTGACATCACTACATGTTATACCACATGTAAACACCACTGTGCCCATGACAGAATATTTTTCTCACCCTAAAAAGTTACTTTGTGTCTTTTCGCAGCCGTTCTTCTTCTGATCCTGGTCCATGGCAACTACTGTTGTGGTTTCTTAGAGTTTGCTTTTATGGGATTTTATATAAATATAATTATATAGTATGTAGTATTTTATGTCTGACTTCTTTCACTTAGCACAATCACATAGTGTAAGTGCTTCAGCCTCTTTCTTTTTCCAAAAATGCTGGCTAGTCTAGGTCCTTAGTATTTCTATATAAATTGTAAAATCAGCATGCCTATTTCTACCAAAAAAAGCTTACTTGAATTTTGATCAGAATTGCATTAATTCTATAAAGCAATTCTGGAAGAATTGACATTTTACCTGATTCTTTGAATCCATGAACATAGTATGTTTCTCCATTTATATAGTTATTATTTCATTTCTTTTGGCAGTATTTTATAATTTTCAGTTTACATGACATATATTTTTAAAAATTTATCACTAAGTATTTCATAATTTTGATGCTATTGTAAAAGATAATGCTTTTTAAAATTTATATTCCAAATTTTACTAGTGTGTGTGTATATATATATGTATATATATATACACACAATAGATTTTAATATATTAATCTTGTATTTTATAACCTTGCTATATGCACTTATTAATTCTAGTAGCTTTTTTTCTCTATATTCATTAGAATTTTTATTTTTATTATTGATACATAATAGAAGTACATATACTAGGGGTACATATGAAAATTTGACACATTCACATAAATCAGGGTAATTGGGATATCTATCACTTTAAATATTTATCTTTTCCTTCTGCTAGGAACATTTGAATTATTCTTTTCTAGCTATTTTGAAATGTACAATAGATTAATGATAGTTACAGTCACCCTACTGATTTAACAAACACCAAGGGTTGACAATCATATTGTCTATGAACAAAGATACTCTGACATCTTTCTTTTCAGTCTCTGCCTTTTATCTCTTTTTTCTCTCATATGCCACTGACTAGGACCTCTGGTACAATGTTGAATAGAAGTGATGAGAGCAGGAGTCCCTGTCTTATTCCTGATCTTAGGCGTAAAGCAATCAGTCTTTCACTATTAACTATGGTGATGCCTGTAGGTGTTTCATAATTGCCCTTTAATGAGGTTGAGGGGTTCTCCCTCTAATCTTATTTTACTGAGAGTCTTTGTCATGAATGGGATTGAATATCAGATGTGGCCAGGTGTGGTGGCTCACACCTGTAATCCCAGCACTTTGGGAGGCTGAGTCGGGCAGATCACTTGAGGTCAGGAATTCAAGACCAGCCTGGGCAACATGGTGAAATGCTATCTCTACTAAAAATACAAAATTTAGCTGGGCATGGTGACACAAGCCTATAGTCTCCACTACTTGGGAGGCTGGGGCACGCTTGAACCCAAGAGGTGGAGGCTACAGTGAGCTTTTGCACCACTGCACTCCAGCTTGGGCAACAGAGTGAGACCATGTCTCAAAAAAA
>NW_016107477.1:1566571-1596958 GCF_001604975.1 Cebus imitator
CCCATCCTGTCCTCCCAAAGTGTTGAGATTACAGAAATGAGCCAGCATTGCCTGGCCCAGTCTTGCTTTTCTAGTTTTAATTTATTCCTGTTCATTGTTCTGCTTATTTTTTATTTAATTTCTCTACTTTTTCTAGTTTTGTAAAGTGAAAGTTTAGATCATTGATTTGAGACTTTTCTTTTTATCAATTATAAGCATTTAATGCTCTAAATTTCCTTATAAGTACATCTGTATACCACAAATTGATGTTATATTTTCCATTTCATTTGGTTAACTATTTTTAACTTTCCATTGAGATTTCTTCTTAGAAGAAACACTTCTTAGAAGTGTTTTGTTCAATTTACGAATATGTGGTAGTTTGCCAAGTTGTGTTTTGTTATTGATTTGTAATTTAACTCAGTTGTAGAGAACATGTTTTGTATGATTTCAAACCTTTTAAATACATTGCTTGCTTGTTTTTTGTTTTGTTTTGTTTTGTTTTTTTGACGGGGTTTCACCATGTTAGCCAGGATGATCTTGATCTCCTGACCTCGTGATCTGCCCGCCTTGGCCTTCCAAAGTGCTGGGATTACAGGTGTGAGCCACCACGTCCAGCCTCTTTGCTTGTTTTATAGCTCAGAATATGTTCTATCTTGGTGACTGCCCCATGTACACTTTCCAAAAATGTGTGTCCTGCTATTTTTGAAAGCAATATTCTCCAAAGTCAGTTAGGTCAGATTGGTTAATTTTGTTGTTCAAGTGTTTTATATCCTCACTAATTTTCGTCTTGTTCAGTAAATTACTGAAAGACAAGTGTTTAATGCTCCAACTATAATTGTGGACTTACATATTTCCCCTTTTGGTTCTATGTATTTTCGTTTTGTGTATTTTGAAGTTTGATTATTCGATGCGTATACATTTAGGATAATGTCCTCTTGATTAACTGATTTTTTATATATATAATTATATATAAAAAAACTAATTATATTATATATTATATATTAGATATAATCAGTTTATATATTAAAAACTAAAAACTGATTATATATTATATATGTTTATATATATTTATATATTATGTATAATATATAATTATTATATTATATTATATTATGTATTTATATATTATATACTATAACACATAAACGTATATTTATATATTGTATATTATGTATATCATATCATATATTATATTATCTATCTAATTATAATTATGTCTATTTAGTCAATATATTATATAATATACATAATATATATTAGTTATATAATTTAATATAATTAATTTATTAAAGATGATACAAAAGAGTGGTATTCATGAGATAGTCAAAGACTCTCAAGTGAAATTACACTATAGCTGGATTTTAAAGGATGAGTAGGAACAAAGTGAAGGTGAAGAAGGAGAGTAATTCTAGCAAAGGGCAGCATTTGCATGGCATGAAAGTACTTACCATGTTCTTGAAAAAGTGGAAGAATTCCTTTGTCTGGATCATCTGCCCCAGGCGTGTTTCAGGGAGGAAAGGATGGGAAGACTCAGAGATACGCCTAGAACAAGGATCAGGAAACTTGCAGACCATACAATTTCAGTCACAATTATGCAGTTTTGCCATTGTACCATGAAAGCAGTCACAGATAATATGTAAACAAATGACTGTGGCTGTGTTCCAATAAAACTTTATTTATAAAAGCAGGTGGCAGTCTGAATTTGGCCCATGTGCCATGGCTTACCAATGCCTGGATTAAAGGATTGGGGTGGGAGAGCAAGCGGGGATATAAGGTGTTAGAAGCACAACAAAATCTACAAAGCAAAGGCAAAAGTCAGAGTAACACCTTTGTCTCTATTTTAGCACCCTCAAAGAGCTAAGACTTTTAGTATGGCTGTTACCACTTATATAATTTTATAGAAATAACATGTAAATTTTGACCTTTTTCATTGAAAAACATAAGTTGTGGGAATCAAAGAAAAATGATCTGATTTTTGCCTCGGCCAAGTGGGAGCAGTAAATGCTAAATCTTCCAGAAATCTGGGTAATCTGTATCCAGTTATAGTAAGTCCTGCCCTGTGCCAGAACTTTCCCAAAGTGGGGAATTTTGACTTTGAAAATCATCCTTTTAGGCAAGTTAGTCAGTAATGTCACATTGTTGGTTAAACTTATAGGAAGTGTAAGGGCTATGCAAGCATTAGATGAAAGTCGGATGTATTAGATCTGAGTACAAAAGGGAAAAATCTCTTGATGAATTCAATGAAATGGCTAAATTGAGTCTGAAGGCAGATTAGATGGGTTCTTTTCTCTTTTTTTGAGATGGAGTTTCACCCCTGTTGCCCAGGCTGGAGTGCAATGGCACCATCTCTGCTCACTGCAACCTCTGCCTCCTGGGTTCAAGCGATTCTTCTGCCTCAGTCTCCCAAGTAGCTGGGATTACAGGTGCCTGCCATTACACCCGGCTAATTTTTTTTTTTTTTCTTGTATTTAGTAGAGACGGGGTTTCACCATGTTGGTCAGGCTGGTCTTGAATTCCTGACCTCAGGTGATCCACCTGCCTTGGCCTCCCAAAGTGCTGGGATTACAGCTGCGAGCCACTGCTCCCAGCCTGATGGGTTCTAAATATTCTTCAGACTTCCAGATTGCATAAATACTGTTGGTTTATTAAACAATATATCAGAATGTTTGTTTTTGACTGTCACAGAACGGAGAAATTCAGTTTTGTAAATGAATCTTAATTTTGGTAATAGTACAAATAATTATTGATGATTTGTTTCAAATCATCCATCAGACTGAGTACAAATCTTAGGTTATAAGGATGACAACTGTTAAAAATTTCTTTTAATCTTAAAGATGAAAAGTTTCAACTCTTCACCCCGAAGGAAAACAGGAATTATTCAAGTGAACATGGCAATTTTCATCAAAGAGCCAATGATGTTTTTATAATTACTGGTTTTTAAATAAATGTTTAAATCAGTCAATATATAATTACATTTTAATTTCTAGAATTTACTAACGAGAGTAAAGTTAGTTTTTGAGCAGGATAGTTATTGAAAATATTAGCCAGAAAAAAAATTACCTTTCAACAAGATGAAATTTTCATGTCAATAACTGAAATCTTCCAATATGTCCCCAAACATTGTGATACATAATTTTTGAAATATAGAGATAAATAATGGCCATCACATGGTTTCTTCTTTCATATTTGTTTAATTTGTCAGGAAGGCAGACATAAAGTGTTTTTCCTTTTTTCCTAATTATTGTTCACTTTGCCTCTTTGGCTGTTTTCTGTCTGCATTATTCTCAACAAATAAGGTTTTTCCATGCAATAACATCTATTTAAGCTCCACAGTAATCAGCCGTCTGTGATCTGGATAAAGGCTTTGCAAGTGATCTCTTGCTTAATCTACCCATTATTTTTTAAAGTTTCACCTCCTAGGCTGCCACCTAAAGATCTTTATTGATGGAGATGGGGTTAGTGAAAGTGAGGTGTGAGCCAAAAGCTAGAAAGTGATGTTAAAATAGTTAACTGGGAGACCATTTCACTGAGTCGGCTCCACTGCTCTAGGGTTTTGCCTAAACAAAGTGAAACCCAACACACTGTGCACTGAAAAAGGAAACTTACGCTTAACCATTAGTCAGAAACCACCAACCAACCTCTAACAGGAAATTTCCAATGGAATGATCCAAGGAAGACTACTGCTTTACTTTAACCAATTAAATATTTTATTAGCCTTTGCTTCTGAGTTCACCCTATCAAAAAAAGCCTTCCCTGTGGAATACTGAACTACTTGTGGTTTGGAGTCGTCTACGTCACACATTACTATTTGCCCAAACTCTTTAATATTTTAATGTGCCACAGTTTATTTTTAACAGTAATTATGAATTAAATATATACTATATCCCAGGCACTATGTTAAACTCTTTTTATATAGGATTTCATTTACTGGTCATAGCAACTTGACAACTTAGATATAATTTTCCTGTTCTGTAGGTCTAGGAGGCCATGGTTCTGAGGATATTACAGGAGCTATGGTAAGAGTGTCTGATACAAGCATATAAATCATCTCCACTTTTGTTTTAATGCATTGGCCAGGACATCCAGTTAGATGTTGAATCTGTGTTTAATATCTCATTCAAAAAAATTAAGGCTGGGCATGGTGGCTCGCACATGTAATCCCAACACTTTGGGAGGCCAAGGTGAGTGGATCACAAGGTCAGGAATTCGAGGCCAGCCTAGCCAACATGGTGAAACCCTGTCTCTACTAAAGCTACAAAAATTAGCCGGGGGTGGGTGCCTGTAATCCCAGCTACTTGGGAAGCTGAGGCAGGAGAATCGCTTGAACCTGGGAGGCAAAGCCTGCAGTGAGCCAAGATTGCACCAGTGCACTCTAGCCAGGGTGACAGAGTGAGAGTCTATCTAAATAAAAAACAAACCCAAATTACTAATGAGTTAGTACATATAATAAGTGATCATTTCATGCCATTGTTCAGATCTTCCTCTTCATTCTGTTATTTGCCAACCCCCATTGCAATCCAGCACCCAATAAAATATGCATACTTAAGAATTTCTTTATATCACTTCAAAAGACAGTGTATAAAAGGAGATGAAGCTGAGAGGTAATCACTGTCCAAGCTGGGGAGCAGGGAGGCTGGTGTGTTATACTAGTGAACTTGGTAATAGGGACCAATGGAAGGGCATTTCCTGGTGGAGTGGCATGATCTGACTTGTGTTTTAGATATATTACTCTAGCAGAAATGTAGAGGTAGGATTTGGGGGAGCCAATACTGGTACCTAAAAAGACTGGTGTGAAGGCTTTTGTCCTATCTGCATCTGAACGGTGAGGCCTGCACTGGTAGAAGAGATGGAGACAGACAGATTTGAAAATGAGTCAACTATTATTGAGTGGGGAATACAGGAAGAGGAAAAGTCAGTAACACCTTTCAGGTTTTTGGCTTGGAAGACTAGGTGGATGATAGTGCCCCTCACTGAGGCAAAGAACACTTCTAGACTCATTAAATGGAACGAAGTTTTCAGCTTTCAAAGTTGGACATGAAGATTTGTCTTGTATAAAGCAGCTCTGTCCAATAGAAATATAATGCAATCCACATATATAATTTTAAGTTCTCTAGAAACATTAAAATAAGTGAAAAGAAACTGGTGAAATTAATTTTAATATTTTATTCAACTCAATATATCTAAAATGTTATCATTTAAACTTTTAACCAACGGAAAATTATTAATGGGGCATTTTATGTTTTATTTTCAAATGAAATCTTCCACATCTGGCATGTGTTTTGACACTTACGGCATATCTCAATATGCACTAGTTACACGTCAAATGCTCAATAAACACGTGGCTGGTGGCTGCCATGTTGCATGTTGGACAATACACCTGTAGTAGGAGAAAATATTCTTTCTTCTTCTTTTTTTTGTTCTTTCTTAGAGAGAGAGACAGGGACTCTCTCTCTAAGAAAGGCTGGAGACAGCCTAAGACAGCTCTAAGAGACAGGCTGGAGCATACCAGCACGATCATAGCTCACTGTGGCCTCAAACTCCTGGGCTCAAGCCATCCTCTTGCCTTGGCCTCCCAAGTACCTGCAACTACAGGTATGCACCACCAGGCCTGGCTGACTGTTTTACAGACAGGGTCTCACTATGTTACCCAGGCTGGTCTTGAACTGGCCTCAAGCAATCCTCCTGCCTTGGCCTCCCACAGCACTGGGACTACAGGCCACTGTGCTCTTGCGAAAAGTGCTTTCTTTTATGAAAAAGCATTCTTTTTCATAAAGAACCATATAGCTTCTGGAAACTGATTGACTAATTAACTAAGATATGTATCCAAGTATAATTCAAGGTCAGAAAGAAGCCATTTAACTTTACAATAGAATATATCACAGGAGATGTAACGTCTGCTTTGAATTTTAACAGGGAAGTTGTATGATCTCTGGTAAGTTAATTTTTTCTGCAACAGAGTGAATGACTCTAAGGTGAGGATTCTTTTCGCAGTTTACTTTTACTAACTCTAGGTCAATGAATTCACTACTTTATGCAGGTGCAGCAGCAGCAGCAATTGTAGTGGTGGTAGTATAGAAGTCATGAAAATGGCAAACCTTATACAGCACTCACCGTGTGCCAAGCACTGTTTTAAATGCTTTACATATATTAACCAGTCTAATTATCACAACAACTCAATGCAATAGATTCAATTATGATGCTCATTTCACAGATAAGGAAACTAAGTGCAGAGAGGTTATCTAAACAACTAACAGAGCTGGTAGGTTGCAGTTTGTGGTTTTAAATGCACGTACTCTGATTCTCCCATCTGTGCCCTTAGCCACTGAGCTATGTTGTTCTCTTAAAAAGTTAAAAAAAAAAAAAAAGGTATTATTTTCTTGTAAACATCACAAACTTAAATCCTTTTGAAATATGTGAAAATAATTTTAAACTCGCTGCTAGTAAGTTTTGGATCAACACACTGATTTCCTTGATTAGCACAGATAATGCGATATGTGCATATTCAGCCTTAAAAACACTTTCAATTGTAAAAAAACTAAAGTGATTATTACTGTTTTCTCTTTCCTGTAGCAGTCTTTAAGCTAAGCTCTCTTTAAACTATGAAAAGCAACAAAGGGCCAATAGGCAGAGTCCTGAAAGTACATATTTCTTCAACAAAGAGATAAATGTCCTCTCTAAGGGTGAAAACAAACAGCTCTTCAGAGCCCGTGTAACCCAGCTTCAGCACAGCACTGGCCCAGCTATGGGAGCTTCTATGCTGACTTGCACAGGAGCAGTACATGGAGGAAGCCACATACCCCAGCCTAGGTACATAGGAGATTCGGGACCACCATGATTTCGCACACTTGGAAAAATGATAGAGAACGGGAGCGTTAGAGGCATAAATATAGCCCATTTAGTGTACTCATCAAAAAGAGAAGAATCCTGCAAGTGCTTCCTTACCAGACACTTGATTTTAACAACCAGTCAGAATACATGCAGAGAGGGATATTTAACTTGGATTTTTATGGAAGCATCAAAAGTATTTATTGAGAATGACTAAACCCACACTCTATAATAAGATCTCCATATGATTTAGTACATGGAAAATTAACTATAAAGGAGGCAGAGAATGTATTATGCAGGTGTCTGTTTCTTCTTCACTGAGGAACTGATGACAATGCTTTATCCATTGTGATTTATTGCTGCCTCCAGCCACTTTTTCTGCTGCCATGTCCCACATTGCTGCCATAACTCAGAATCTGCTCTGTCCTGAGATGTCTGCTTCTTGGTTCAAAGTCTCTGGTACAAAATTAATCCATTTCTTAAACATTCACCCAAAGCCTACTCTGAGTCCTGAGCCTTGTTCTGTCCAAGTTTGTGCCAGTTTGTAGCTCTTTGAGTCTTTTCTATGAAAGCTCCACATGGACAGTTTCCCAATACTGTGGTTTCACTGGGGAATGAGTATTCTTCTACCATTGCATCCGGGTTCTCTCAGTATCTTGTTTTAAAATGTTTTGAAGGAAAACCTCATCTTGACTTATGTCTGTTCTGAAAACAGATGCCCTATTGCTGGGACATTTCTTGGGTAACACCAGTAAACAAAAACCCTGCCCACCTCCTAGCATGTACAATACATGCAGATACCTGGATTGTGCCACTTCTGAAATCATGTGGGGTTTATTGGGTCAAAAAAAAAAATTGGCACAATGAATCAAACCTCTGAGTCATCCAACTCACTTTTTAACTTTTTTCAAGTGAGATTGAATAATGGCTGACGACTTTTTAAATATATATTTTAACTGATAGAGCTCAATCTGTAGCCTGTTAAAAATTTGCGTTTCTCAATTGATTTATCATCTTAATATTTCTTTTCATAAAGCCTCATTCTCCACTTAACTAGATTGCCGTTTATTGGGATTTCATCCAACTCTATTCTGTTTTTCTCAATTGGCATCACATTTCTGAAGTAGGACACTAGCACCTCTGGCCCTAGGCTTCATCTATTTTCATTTCAGCCCCATAAGCCCAATTTACAAGCAGGAAATGTATTTATTCATTAAAATGTCAATACCAATCATATGCAAAATAGTAATATAGAAAACTTCTGGCTTCCATGGCCCCCCTTGCAACACACTGCTACCTACATCTTATCCTTTTTAAAAATGTCTCTTATTTTATGTATCTTATTCATCTTCACCCAACAGGTTTTACCTTTCTAATAGAGTCACAAATCAGATGTATAAGAAATATAGCTTTATTCATATATCCTTGAACTCAGCTTAGCTCTATGACTATCACTTCAGGGATGCTCAGTCTCTTCCGATTTAAAGCAGGCTTTCTCAGAAAGTCATTCAGTTTGCATTTAAGCTCATCAAAGTTCCAAGTTCCTATCATAGTTGTTCTCCCCTGTGATGGGTTCTTGTCTTCTACTCTATCTCGTGAGATGGTACCTGAGCACAGGGCACATTATGTGACATTGTGAAGACGATGCTGTCCTCCAAACTTTGCATATCTGCTTTAGCTTTTGGTGGGGTAGGGGGCTCTGTTCACACTGCCCCCACTGCTGGTGGACCTCCTGTTCCCTCTATTAGCATAAGCAATGCTCCTTAGGAACTCCAACATTTCCCACTGCTCATTAGTCTCCACTAGGGATCTCCCGTTGGCCTGGCTAGAACTACTCTTTGACTCCTGGCTTGGGCAATGAAACCCTGAGACCCTTGGCTACAAGGTCATTTCATCTTGGACAATAGTGATTCCTCAAAGAGTTTGTCAGTCAGTTCTTGCTGGCAATTGTGGGAAATTCTGGATCCCGTCTGTATGTTTATAAAGGATTCCAGGAGGTGTAGGCCATCTTAAGGTCTCTGCAGGGTTGCCTCATTCCAGAGTTTCAGGTGGGGATGACACAGAAGCTTCTCTAGCCTCAGGCCCTCAAATCTATTGCTCATATTACCCTATAACCCAGGAAGGAGCAGATATGACAGTTCCTCTTCCTCTAAGACAGACGCCCAAAGTATCCTTTACTCTTCTCTTTGCCATCTCTCCCAGATTTCCTCTGTGTGGAGGCAACGCTGTCCTTCTCTTTACATCACTGTCTGTTTTGGTTTTTGTTTGTTTGATTTTTGTTTTTGTTTTTGTTTTTTTTGAGATGGACTCTCATTCTGTCACCCAGGCTAGAGTGCAATGGTGAGATATTGACATCACTGTCTGAAGCCTTTCCCTTGGTGGATAAAAAGCTTCCACATTCAGTCTTCTGAACTTTGGTTCTAGATGTTAACGGGAAGATTTTTTGTTTCACTTTGTTTTCTTTTTGCTTTTTTTTTTTTTTGAGATGGGGTCTGCATATGCTGCCCAGGTTGGCCTCAAACTACTGGGCTCAAAAGATCCTCCCACCTCAGCCTCATGAGTAGCTGTGACTACAAGTGCCTGCCATAGCGCCCGGCTTAATGGGAAGTTTTTAGAATTTAGAAAATCTCAAGTGCTGAGCTCTGGTCATTGAAAGCCTGATTTTCTTGACTAATGTTTCTGGAATGTTCTTCAAGAGCTAATCTCAGGGGTCAAAATCTGAACATCAAAGGTTTGGTCATTTCTCCATTCCACCTGTGACAGCTCTATCAATTTCTATACCTGTAAATGTAAAATGTAACTACAGTCCTGTAGTTACTAGAAAATGAAACTATAGGACTGATACCTTACTATGGCTTTCTCAAAAACTGTGAGGACTCAAAAGTCTTAGGAGAACAGTGCCAGTGGGCTTCAAAACTAGAGAATGTGATGCTGTGTAAATTGTGCCCATGGATTTGTACAGCGCAGCCTGGTGAGAATGACTTTGAAGTCACGAGTGTTAAGGCTAAATTGGCCTGTGGCTGTAGTAATACAACCTCTGTTAGGGAAAGGACAATTCCGATTTGTGCTCTGTTACCTGCTAGCCAGGAGACCACATATATGTTTGGTCTTTATCTGATCTCTCCTTTTGGGGCATCACCCTGAGAGCCTTTATACAGGCACTGTCCTCAGGCCATGTGGTTTGGATTGGGCAAACTCAACCCTTCTGTCTCAGAGTTTATCACATGACCCAGACCTGGCCTGGCTTATAGCCTAGGTTTAGGAATGGGTAAGAGACCAAAGCTGGGCCACTTCCTTGGGACGTCTGCCATATCTTCATAACAATAACTTTTTCTTTCTCTGTAAATACAATGCATCCCTGGGGCTGCAGGTGGCCACCTTGTGACCACACAGCCTATCTGATATATCTGGAAGCTAAGGGGAAATAAGGCTGAGATACTGAGGAGGTTCCTAAGAACATTATTGGAATCTCTGTTGTAAAGCAGGTCTGAAGCAAATACTGCTGCCACCTCTTCTTTTGCTGCTAAGCTAGTGTGAGTTGCATTCTCATTACTTGTAACCACAAGAGTAACACCAATAGCTAGCACTTATGTGGCATTTTTAGATGCCACTGTATTGTTCTAAGCATTTGACTCACCCAGTCCTCACACAGCCTTATGAAGTAGGTCCCATTATTACTATCTTCTTACCATCCTCTCCACTTTGCACAGGGGAAATGGAAGCCCAGAGATGTTAGATTGCCCAAAGTCACAGTCCTAGAAAGAGCTATAGGTGGGATTCAGCCTAGGTAGTCTGGCAGCAGAATCTAGGGACTTAACTACTCTAGGCTGCCTCTTAATCCTCTAGTCTAATACTGTGAACCTGAACACGTAACTTAACATCTCTGAGCCTCCAATGTAAGGAATAAATGATATAATACTTATCACAGTGGATTCTCAGTAAATCGTTGTGATTGCAATATTTGTAATTATTACACAACTTCATCCCATCAGAATTCCTTCTGAGTGGTGCTTGGTAGGTGGGAATAAATGAGTTTATGTTCACAAACAGCTCTGAGGATTTGGAATGAAAGTTAGATACTAAGAATCATGATAGTTTGTTCCCTAAAAACAAGTAACACTTTGTTTCTTCACACAAAGAAATAATGAATCATTGTTTGGATCTGATGACTTGATTGTGTCTCTCTCTTTCACAATCATATGTAGGATTAAATGGTCACTTGAGGCTTGGCTGTTTCTAAAAAATTCTCTCAAAGTGACTGAAAAGAGGCTTAAGATGATGAGATACTTGAGAAAGAATTATTATACCCTTTACCACGGCACTTCAAATAATATAAAATCTCTTTGTTCTGAATTTATTTCAATAGCCAATGGTAGAAAGGGTACATTTCCTAAATTATATGAATACCTGTTATCTACAGATCACAAATCTGATCCAAATGAAATATAAGTCAAAAATTAATTTGATTGGTAGCAATTTACCTAGGGAATGTCAGACATTTAGAGTCTACTTCTTTCATGATTTTTTATTTCTGCACCTGCCCCATTCTTTTGACTCTATTATCCTCTACAGACATGGGACAAACAAGTTAATTCCCCCTCCTTTTCTGGTTTTCACCTCCAGGTCCCCTGGCAAAGAGGAATGTGCTCAGTGCTGGGGCATTCCTGAGAAGAGTCATTTGGTTGCTGCCATTGAATGGAAAACACACCCTAATTACTTCCCTCACTATAAAACTACAGTATTCGGGGTGGGAAGGATACTATATGCAGCTCTTTACTCATTGATTACTGATTGATTGATTGATTGATACATATTAAACATAAGTTTATACATGATACATTTCTTGAGAGTACATATAACAGACACTATTATGGGTTCTCGGGATACAAATACAGTGAAATAACATTACCAAGTTTACTCACGTGCTTTCCTTTTTGTATTTCTCAATATTATATTATTCCTATTCACTCAGAGGTTAAATTGCTTTAGTGTGGATTCCCCAAAGGAAGGGATTACAAACAGACAAAAGTAGCATATGATCTCTCGGCTAGCAGGTGCCAGAGCAGTGATCAGACTTGTCCTCTCCCTTCAACAGAAGTTTTATTACTACAGCAACTGTCTAATTTCGTCTTACACTCCTGTCTTCAAAGTCATTCCAACTGGCTGCATTGCACAACTCCAGGGGGCACAATTTACACATCATCACATTATCTAGTGTTGAGGCCCACTGGCAGGCTCTCCTGTGATTTTCGAGTTCTCATACATTTTGAGAAAGCCATAGTAAGGTATCAGTCCTGTACTTCCATTTTCTAGTATCAGTCCTGTAGTTTCATTTTCTAGTACCTACAGTACTGTAGCTGCATTTTACATTTACAGAGGTAGAAATCGAGGATGAAGTCAGAGAGGGCTCCTTCATTCATGAAGTGGTTATGTAAGCCTACTATGTACCAGATGCTATACTGAGTGTGCCTGTAGCCTGCTCAGATCCCAGCCAGAAATGCCTCATCTGGAATGCCAGTGCGGTGAGAGGAGACGTCCTCTTCAGGGCCATGCCAATGTCCTAGTGACATCGAGATATTCAGGCTTTCCAGGACTTTTTTGAGCTAAATTATAATCAGTAATAACTAGGTACATCACTGAATAATGTTTCAACTGACAAATAAACATCCTTTTCTGATATCTACCTGATTCTGCTCAGTTTCAAAATAATGACTTAAGTTAACACAGTCATGACCTTTTCGGTAGAATATTTAGTCTTTGGAGTGTACTAAAAAATATTTACTGGCTGACTAATGGTGGCTAGAATTTCTTGAATTCTCCTGGAATCTTTTCCAATAGGTATTGCTAACAAAGTAGGAGATAAAATAATAATTTCTTGAATGCATAGCATAATAAAAAGAACCCATGCTTGTTTAGCATTATATACACAGCAGTTTTACAACTTAGCCTTTTCAAATCATGGCCAACAACTCTGTGTGGTAGGTATTACCATCTCATTTTACAGATGAGAAAAATCAGGTCCCAGAGAGATTAAGTAATCACTCACAGTCACACGGCACAACTCCTATATCTGTCCTGCTCCAAACCCTGCCCTTCACCATTTTAACCACCCCTTGTATAAGCTTACTTTAAAATTATACTTACGACATCTTCAGATCCAGGTGACTCAGTTCAGGTCATATAAGTCTTATTGAATGATGCTGTCTGAGCCATATTTGAGGCCGGAGTTAGCTGATGTGGATTTGAACCTTCCTATTTTCATCATGAAATCCCAGGTCTGTTTGATTTAACAACTTTGTCAGGCAGTTACCCCTCCTTATTCAGGGCCATGTGGAGGCAAAACTGCAAAATAGGCACATGTATTATCTCCCTGTGCATCACTTCATTGCATCCTCTAAGTACAGCTTCCCTTTCCAGATCTTGGAAATCTTTACCATCTATGTCCTGATTATGCCTTTTTTCAGTGCTTCCAGGTGAGCCCTGCCTCCCTGAGGCTTCACCAAATCCTGCTCTAATAAATACTGTTAATTTGCTATCATCCATTCCTACTATCTGAAATCTCCAAGGTATCAACTTAGGGACTTTCTTCCTCATAGTATGTGATCCTGGGGCCCATCTTATCATTACAGTAGGCAAGGCAGTCCCTGAAGACCACATCTCTTAAGATTCAGTGACTGCCAAGTGGAGGCCTAACCATAGCCAATCTGATGCAATTCTGAAACCCTGTTTCCTGAGAAGAGGGAAGCAAGTATAGAAGAAAAAGTTAAAATTTGTTAATTTTTTAGGAAGCACCCTGGCAAGACTGTTCTCATTCCTGCTCCAAGAGTTGTCTTTCAGCTTTAATCTTTAATCCTGTGCTATTCCTCAGATCTTTCTAAAACATTCTTCTTTGTTTTGGTTAATCAGAAATGTTTCTTTGGTTTACAACCCAATAATTATCATAATAAACCTTCCCTCTGTGTTGGTAGACCTGCATACTGCATGTCCACAAGCCTCTCACTGTCCTCTTCTTCCTTCACTGTCTCCTACTGTGTTCACCCCATCACTTGCCAGGTCAAGTGGTCTGTCCCTCCCCGGGTGACCCAGAACAAAACAGGCAGCTGCTACGAGATAATGAGCTAGTGACAGAGAGAGGGGATTGCCGGGGTCCTTTCCCCAGCTTCCCCTCTGAGAGACCTGTGTGATTCTTGAAGCTACATTTATTTTCAACAACTATTCAAATTCCATTTATCCCATCTTGGACTTTGACTTAGGGTTCAATTTGGGACTTAGCATGTGGCCATTTATAGTCAGTTTTCTTCTGTCTCAGATTCTAGTGTATGCGCTTCTCCCAAAAAGGTTAGGAAGCCTAGGAGATGTAGGTCAGGAATGCTGAGTGAAGATCAGGTGGTGCAAAGCCAGAAGGATACCTAAAAGCGTAAGTCGATTCTAGTGCTACCTTGTTTGACACCTTCAGTGGATTCCCCATCTGAAGTCTCAACAAAGTTTAAACTTCTTCAACTCATTCAGATGTACCAAGGCCTGGCCTCTGCCTGTCTCCAGCTTTGTCTCCAGAGTTTTCTCCCTTACACTTTACTCTTCAGCAAAGCTACACTAAAAAGGCTTCCCTGTACCTGCTTCATTTCCTTTCCTTCTCTGTGCCTTTTTTCAGTCTGTTACCTGCCTCTGGAATGCCCTTCCTCACATAGCCTCAACCACCCACACCTACTTATGAGCTAGCCAACCGTCATTCATCTTTTAAGAGCATCTCTAACATAACCTCCTAGGGAAGTGTGTTCTTTGGTGACCTTCTACACCAACCCCTTCTCTGCTTGCAGAGACCCAGTTAGTCTGTGCTTTCATATTTCTATTCATCTTCATATTCCTGGTACTTAGCATTGTGGGTATGAGTAACAATTGTAAATTATTGGGGTAGGTGTGTGGGTGGATGGATGGATGGATAAGTGGAAGAGTGAATGAATGAAGCCCTTATATAATTGCAAAACGTGGCATTGCAGGAAATATTCCATAATGTCAGTTTTGTTTTTTAGATTAAAACTTTAAGCCATGGCTGATCTGTTCCTTTCCTCTACCCTGCTTGGGTCTATTAGTAGTGATTCATTTCCAATCAATAATGATTCAATTTATTTGGAGAAGTCACTTAAGTAACTCAGTTATGTCTACCACATACATAACACAAGTCTTGACCTGGCTGGCTGGCTCTTGTGGTGACATAATCTACTTAACCCAATTACCAAATTGATCAAAGATCCCAAAACAGTTAATGAAGAAAAATAAGCCCTAATTTCTCTTTAAAAATAGATGCTAAGAAAGCAAGAGGAAAATCAAAGTAGTCTAGAAATTCTGTGTCATCATCAGAACACCCAGAAAATAAATTTGTTTAACTCAAGTAGTGTCAATACATTGAAAAATATTTCAGGGTAGCAGATCAAGATTTACCAGCTGACCTGATGATGAAAGATTTACACACTACCTTCTAAAATGCTTGTCTCATTAAAGTATTTTCTCTTTATATCAAATAAATGCAGCTTTATATTCATTCCCTCTAATTCAAACCAGTCTTTCCATTTGAGGGCACTGATAATGTATGTAAGATGGAGTTTTGTTTTGTTTTGTTTTGTTTTGTTTGTTTGTTTTTTCTTTGAGACAGGATCTTGCTCTCTCTCAAAGAGGGAGAGCTAGAGTGCAGCATGCGATCATGGCTCATTACAGCCTCAACCTCCTGGCCTCAAGCTATCTCCCCACTTCAGCCCCCTGTGTGGCTAGGACTAAGGGTACACACCACCACGCCCAGCTAATTTTTAAATTTTTTTGTAGAGATGGGGGTCTCCATATGTTGCCCAGGCTGGTCTTGAACTCCTGGGTTCGAGCGATCCTCCTGCCACTGCCTCCCAAAGTGCTGGGATTACAGACATGAGTCACCTCACCCTGGCAGGTGGAATTCTAAAAGCAGAATTACCGTGTTCTCTTTGGTGGGTAAGAATTGTGCCTTCATTTCCTGCAAGATAGGGCCAGTGACTATGTTCCCTCAACCCCCTTTGCTAAGGGAATGTCAGTCAGAGGCTGCACAGACTCATGAGGCTGCAGCTGTTTTCCTGTTCTGGTATGAAATGATTATCCTAGCAGCAATTTTGCCAGATACGCAGCCAAGGCCACAAGAGGCACTTTTCTTTTGTCCATATTAAAGTTTTGCATAAATGTTTTGTTTTCTTGCCTTTCCTGATGGGGTTGAATATGTTGGAATATCTCCAGACTTCATAACCCATGCAGCTGGTGGCACTTGGGGGCCAGTGTCTGCGAGGCCTCCCCAGGTAGGTTTCATCATGTAAATTGAGTCTGACTCATCTCTCAGCAAAGGTTGTGAAACACCTTTTGAATTCCTGGGTCCAAATTCTTTACTCTTGAGGGTTGAACTCAAATCATACTTCCAGAAGGGCTGAGACAGAGGATAGGTGACAGGGAAGAGTGAAAGAGAGAGAAGGGAACCAACATCTACTGAGCATCTAGGGTATCCTTAGCACTGGGATAGGTGTCTTGAAGATGTGATTTCGTTTTAACTTCCCATCAACTCTTTGAGAAGATATTATTGGTCTCTATTTTTCAAATTAGGAAGTGGAAACAGAGAGAAATCAAGGTGACACAGACAGTAAGTGGTAAATCATAATCAAGCTCAAACTCAACTCTGCCTTACTCTCTTGGCTACCACTCTGCTTCACGTTCATTTAGAAAGTGCAGTCTTTGTGCACTGTGGTTACATCTTTCGCTTCTCTCTAATGCCTTATTTATGTGTATCCACTGACACATTTACAAGGCAGAATGAAAAACGGAATTATCCTTCAACACATTCTAAGAGTAGTAAATGACAATAATTATACACACATATATAAAGAGAAAATAATTTGGAACTGCCTTAGTAATTTTGAACTACCTTAATATTGCGCCTTGAAAATTCACGTGACTCCCTTCCCTGTTATTGCCGTCATCATCATTACATGCTAGTGATGGTTACCCTCCAATATGCCAAATAGGTTTATGAAAAGCTACCATAAAGAAACATAAATCAAATCCTGCCCATTTCATTACACTTTACAACGGGGAATATATTTTGAATCTCACCAAACCTTTCACAAAAGACAAATATAATACTTAAGGGCCCAAATTCAGGAGCTAGATTCCCTGGTTTGAAGCCCAGCTTTGTCACATCCTAGCCGGGGTAACCTTGGGAAGTTACTGCAGCCAGTTTCTTCAGCTATAACATGGAGCTGCCCGCAGTGATACTTATCTCACATCAAAGGCTGCTGCGAGCCTCTCATGAGTTGATGTTCTGATGTCTTAAACAGAACTAGGCACATGATCAGTATTCAGTACATGTAGGCTGTTTTATTTCTTATGCGTGTGAAAAAACAGGTCTACAGTTCAGCTACTTTCTTGGGGAGTCATGTTGGTGACAGAGTTGGCACTGTCATCCAAGTCTCTCAATTCTCAGTCCAGTGCTGGGCACTGTATGGCATCCAAAGGTGGGCAGCACAGGAAACCATAAGTTTCCCTCTATCTTTGCCCTTACTCCAAATAAACTGAAAATGCTATTTCTGTGCCCTGCATGTCCACTCTCCAGTGTTGGGAAGCTTAACTTCCCCAGGGCCACCACTGACTCCAATGCCCGGCCAGCTGTCACAGCCCTGTGTTGTCATCTCCTAACACAGTGGATCCCAGCATTGTTTGGAATGCTAAGAATGTTAACAGACTCTATTAAGTCTGAATGTTGAAATTCAGAAACTCTCAAATTTGATTCCTTTTTTTCTTTATAACTCATTTGACTACAAATCCTGTTCTGACCTGAACTTTTTCTGTGACAAAACATCTGAACTGACATGAGGCTATTTATAGTTTGCATTTGACCCTCATAGTGTGAGGGACACTGCCCTACATCCTGGGGCAGCAGGGTGTCTATCAATCAGGGTCTTGGCAGAAAGAGATGGGGCATTCAGCCCAGGTGAATAAAGAGAGTTTATTAAAGCAACTGTTCATAAAGGCATGGCTGGAGCAAAGGAATCCTCCATAAGGGATGCTGGAGGACAGCAGAAGGAGTACTACATGCACCAGGAGCTGTTACCACCCCTAGATCAGGAGGGCCAGGTAGAGGCAGGAGTTACCTTAATTTGGAGAAAGCAGCATAGCAGAGGGTTGCAGTCAGGAGTAGCAGGTAGAAGGATCTCACCTGCAGCAAAATAGGAAAGAAACCTGGGAAGTCAGAGCCTAACCTTACTTCCCCCTCCCTCTAGATCTTCTGCTGGTGCCTCTCTTTAGCGAACCCTCACTGAAGCCAGAGGCAAGGGAGTTCACAGATGTAGACCACACGGTGAGCCACCCAGGGTATAAGCACGGTAGTGATGTTGGCCAGTAAATCTGGAGAGCTAATGGAAATAGCTTGCACAGCATATTCTATAACGTCCAATATGTGAACTCTACCATCTTTCTAAAAGCCAAAACTCAAGAATGCTTAAAAGAGTTGCATTTTATTAAGTCAACAGCATAAAGATTCATTGGAAAAATATTAATATATACATGTCAACTTTTTTTTGGTTTGCAGTTTTAGTGCCATAGTGACTTATGAGTCATTTATAATAATGCTTTGATATTGGAGCTCAGAAAACAATAGCCCAAAATGAGGGTCTTAGGAGTAGTCTTGGAAGCGAAAGGTTTTTTTCTGACGTTTTTAGCTCCCAGTCTCTCAGTCTCATCTTCTAGCCATAGAAACTAGAATCTCTCTTTTGAAGGTGGGTCATAGAAACCAGAACATCTTTTCCCCAAAGACAGCCATAAACCGTGAAAACATTACCCCACATTTTCCTCCAATGTTCTGTGTAAAAATTGGCCATAAAGAAGTTATCTGACATACTTGGTTTGACTGTAGATTATAAGAACCCCCCCATTCCAGAGAGAGTCCTGCCCCATACCCTAAAGGAAAAAATGCATGCTCAGAGAGGCCAAGAATCAAGACAGACAGGCTTTGCTGGGTTTCTCCACTTAGTCTTTGGCATTAGATAATATTCTTTTTGTCCAATCATATTTCTGCATGGCTATCCATACTGTGTTCAAACTAAGCATAGTTTCAACAATTTCCCCTATACTTTTGGGTCTTCATTTTGAAGGCTCCTGAGTTTACACACTAAATACATTTTATGCCTTTTCTCCAATTAATCTGCCTTTCATGAGTTAATTTTTCAGTGAAACTTCAGAGGGCAAAGAGGTTTCCCTTTGACCCCTACACTAGGCTACTCTCCAAGGTTGAAACTACCACACTAAATAGTATTATCTCATTCATTGATTCACTCATTGATTCATACGTTCATTCTTTCAAAAAATAATCCTTATTGAATGCCTGCTCTGCAAAATACTACAGGCTCTGGGCTATAAACACAAAAACATGACACTAGCCCTTCCACTAGCTTACAATTTAGTAAAAGACACTAATTTGTTGGAAAATAGTAATACAATCTCGGGTTAGCAAGTAGTTTCATCTCAAAGCTGTCTTGCTTGTTTGGGTTTCTATTTTGAGGTTGGTTTCCTGGCCATATCTGGGCTCAGTGGAAAAAAGTATTAAGTTCTGTTAGCAATATCTGACATGGGTACAGCCAGGGAAAATGCACACAGCACAGTGTTTGGCTGATTGTGCTTTAATTACATGGCAGAAATTATTAAATGAAATTATTTATTATAATGAAAGTAAGAACAATTTCCACAGAATGGCAGAAGGAGGGATTACTTTGAATTAGGAACACCTGAGAGGATTTATAGTGGTATATAGAGGGTTTTTCAGCATTTCCAGACAAGAAATAATAGGTAGGGGCAAAGACAAAGTAAGATCACAGGAGAGGCTGGTGTAAGTGGGCCACAGGGCCTTGGGAGTGATGAAGTATTAGGTGATCAACATAGATTAAGGAGAGGCCATACTAAGGAGTTTGGACTTCAATTTGTAGTAAGGGGGTTACAATCGAGGGCTTTTGAGAAGAGGATGTTCCGCATTTTAGGAAAATCATCCTACTAGAATTTTGAAAGGGGGAGGGGCTTAAGAGGAAGCCGATGGAAAGTAATCTTAGTGAAGGAATGTTTGTGGTCACCGAGTAAGGAGATGGTGACGAGAGGACAAAGACATTAGCAGTAGGAATTCACAGAATGGTGGGCAGACATTTTGAGGAAGAAATGACAGATTTGATCATTGAGTGGAGGGAGGAGTCCCAAGTGAAGCCAGGGTGTCCACAAGGTGAATTCACAAGAGGAGGAGGGCTCTGTAACTGGCAGGATGGGGCACTACTGCAATGCGGGGCATCTAGAGTCCCTGTTATAGTCAAAGTGTTTACAAGCAAAGATCCTGCAGGTATTTCATATTGTGAGTCTGTAGTTCAGAAAAATAAAAGAAGAATGTTCCACGCCCAGAAAAAGTTTTGCTACTATAATTCCTTATGGTAATTCTAAAATTCTATAAGATAAAAATTGCAAGTTTTTACGAAGTTTGGTGCCCAAACTTATTAGGTGATAAAGCTGACCTGAACAAATGTGAAGCTATCTATAGACTTTATCCTACTCAAAGTCAATATTCATTTATCTTTGTTGCAGAAATAATACATTTAAATATACAATACTGTCCCAAATTTACTAGGCTGAGGGTTTTTTTAATTAAATGGGACATGCATCAAATTATCATTTAAAAATAAAAAATAGATATAATTTTTGAAATGTATCTGTTCCCAAGGTTTTAGATGAAGAAGTGTGGATATATATCAATATCTACAGTGGTTTTTAAATTTCACATTTTAAGAAGGTATTATCTTAGTTTTATGCATTGGCATGAAGCACTGTAAGTAAACAGATCCTCTTTTTATCTGAAAATTTTGGAGAATAAAGCATTCTTTGTATGTTACTTTTCCCTACACTCATGCTTGGTAAGTTTCTTTATCCATAAAATTGGGATGATTATACTACCTACCTCATAGAGTTGTTTAAAGAGCTAATGTACACCGTCTAACACGTAGTATGTTGGCAAATTTAGTCATTATTATCTCACCCCTTTAATCAACAAAACATTTTTTAAAAAGCATTTGGGATGAAAAACTTATGTTTTCCCAACCTCTGAAAGTGCAATGAAAATAAATATGTCCCTTCTTAATGAATGTAAAGAGCAACGAGTACCCCCACTCCTTGAGAACCTAACAAATACTTGGTCCTTTCATCCCACTAGATGAATGTTATTTTCCCCATTTCACAGATGCAGAAACAGAGATTCTGAGATGTTAAGCAGCATGATCAAGTCACCCTCCAGTAAGGGATTAAATTAACTCGTCTTTCCACTCCACCTAGTTCCCAGAGATGTGTGGAAGAGACAGTAGCTAAAACACATTGTCGGTTGAGTAAAACATTCATGTCGGCCTCTTCCTAGGCATACTCCTGGTTACTTTTTAATCAGCTGTAAGAAGGTTGTTTTTCCATTTGTGTTATTAGTCCTATGTAGGTAAGGACATACTTCAGACTCAAGATTTCTAAGCATGCCCCTTTTTATCTACTTTGCACCAGTACCTACATCCTCCCCCATCAGAAATAACTTCTGGAAATAACAGCCATTTGGCCTATAATAATAAAGTCTACTTTTCAGACAAGTTGTGGACGGTATCTGTTAATTTGATCATGATTGAGAGGAGGAAAGGGATGTGAGAGTGAGGTAAGAGTCTGGTAGTGGCATACTGAGGGTGTGGGAGGGAAGTGTTCCCTTGCTGTAAGAGGGAATTACCTGATCCGAAAGGAAATCAAGTTTACTGTAACTTGACTAAGTAAACAGCAATGTAGTCCAGTTCTTCAATTTTTGATGTGGATGCTTTAAATGGGAGAGTGCCACATTTTCTCCTTTTCTTTCCCAGAGCACACATTTCAAACTCGGCCTCTCTCCTCAGCCTGAGGGATGGTTTCTCAGTCTCACTCCTTGCAGCCTGGCAGGAAATGTTCCCAGCCACAGGATAAGCCTCCTGTTGGAAGGGGGCTGGGAGGGGGAGTGAGAAAAGGGAAAAAAAGAAACAAAGAAAAACAAACTTTACTAGGCCGCTAGCAGGAGCCTGGCCGGTTTCCAGCTTCCTAGAAGCAGGGATCACGCCTCCCCACCGCACTCCCGACACCGGCGCGCACACGCACACACAGGCGCACATACACAGGCACACACACACACACAGGCGGTCACACGGACACGCACAGGCGCACACACACAGGCACACACGCACACACACAGGCACACAAACAGGCACCCACACGCACACCCTGATACAGGCACAACACACAGACGCACGCGCGCGCACACACAGGAACTCACACACAGGCACACACGCACGCACAAAGGCACACACGTATACAGACGCGCGCGCACACAGGCACACAAACAGGCACCCACACGCACACCCAGATACAGGCACACACGCACGCGCGCGCACACACACAGGAACTCACACACAGGCACACACGCGCACTTACACACGCACACAACGCCCGCCCCCACTCCAGCCGGTGGGCGTGGTTCCCTGCGTCTGCAAATTCGCCGGCCTGGGGCGGGGCGGGGTGGGGCGGGGCTGCTTGCCCCGGGGCCCTGACAGCCGCGGGAGAGAGCGGCTGGGCGCACCTCGGGCCCCGCCGCCTAGCTGCTGACAGCCTCCCGGCGCGCCGGTCCATGCTGGTCCCGGTCTTTGTTCTGGGGCCGGCGCCGAGACATGCGCGGCTGACGATGGAGGTGGAGGACTCGGGCGGCGTGGTTCTGACCGCCTACCACTCGTACGCCCGCGCCCAGCTCCCCAGCGCCGAGTCGCGCTGCGCGCCCCGGGCCGCCGCCAGCCACCCGCTCAGCAGGTACCCCAAGCCGCTCCCGCGAGGGCGGCGCAGTCGCGCTGGGCTTGGGGGGGTTCGCCGTGCAACTGCGCCTTCTGCCGGGGCGCACGACCGCCGTCACTTGATTGTTTCAAGTTTTGGTGGACTAGATGAGTGAGCCTGGGGTTCTTTGCATTGTCTTTGACTGGAGGTGGAAAACGCTCGAAGGCTCCACCAGCTGGAGCTGAAGTCGTTGGCTAGCAGAGATTAGCAGCGGGATTGCATTCTTGATATGACTTGAGGATAGACATGTGTGTGTATATATATATATATTTTAGCCCTTATTCGGCCAAAGTTACCTATAAAATATAGGGAAATTTAAAAATATTCCAAATGAAACACAAGCAGCACATTAAAAGAAAACATTGAAATACATAACCCTAAATCCTCAGAATACTCCTTTTCAGAGCCTGTTCAGTAACTGCATGCCTGAGGTAAAATGTAGGTTGAGAAATTCTCTAAAAAGTACACCTCAGTAGACTTTTAAAGACACTTATTTCTACATGTTAAAACCTTTCAATTGTATAGAGGCATTGGTGTCATTTGATTACTGCTAATGTCAACTCCATGCTGTCAATGCAAATATATTTCCTTTTTGTCAAAAGCAGTCTATAAGCATCTCATCTTGTACATGTCAGATTTACTCAGGGATCTATGTTAAATTACTCTATCTGATCATCCATTTGATGCAAGATCAAGGCCAAGGAAACTTTCATTAACTAAAACAAATATGTTTTCATGGGTAGACAAAAGTATTATAAAAGTGTTATAATATCAAATATTATTAAAATATTTGATACGTATTTGGGGAAGTTTCATTTGTGTAAATATGACTGATCCATCGATGAGTGCTTTTCTTTACAAGTGGGCATTTTGAGTGGTGTGTTTTCATCATGTTTATTTTTAATCATTTCTTTTTTTCTCATACTTTTAACTTTAGTTGTGTGATAATGATTACTTCTGTTTCCTAATTTAATTGATTTGTGAGGCTTTCAATAGACTGTGACTTTATTTCAGGGAATATCTTTTTGGCTAGTATCCATGAGAAGAACAAACTACGTTGGCAAGAGATCTATGTTGGGCTTGGCTAACAAAGAAAATGTTGTTCCTTTCAAAAATAACAGGTTGAATGAAATCTCATTTTCATGTAAAGACAGTGAGAAAACAACATTGTTTCCAGCTGTAGGAGTTGTGCATATTATTTTAAAGGGTCCTTGAAGATATAAACTGGCATTTATCTTTGGGGTATTTTCTTTCTGAACATAATCATTGGCTGTAAGTACTCAGATTATGACTAACTATATATATATATATGTGTGTGTGTGTGTGTGTGTGTGTGTGTGTGTGTGTGTGTGTATGTGTGTGTGTGTTTTGATAAAAAGCATGGGCCAAGTTTGTTCATTTTTTAAACGGTTCTAGTGTAGCTGTCCTGTCTATAATTCCCAGCAGCTGTCTCAGAGCGCCAGCCAGATTGTGCCATTTGGGCAATTTGAAACTACATCCGTTTCCAAAGCAAACTAGAAGCAGAAGTTCTATTAACTCAGCATGTGGTCTTGTGGAATGATAATACATAAGAGCAAGCGTTACATGTCAGAGCTAGTATTTTACCTTACGGTTGCCAATTAGATTCCTGTTCCAAGTTTGCATTTTTGGTAACTGCCCTGCACTCTGTCTATGGGAGCCTTGGTACCATTGTCCCGCTGTTGCAGGACCCCCAGCCCCTTGCAACCCAGTCACAAGAGAATAGCTAATTCCTTGGTTCCCAGTAAAAAGCAATCAAAAAGAGGTTCCTGTATTTACAAAGAGCCAGAGGACACCATTAATCATGAGTCTGATAACAGAAATAATCAGGCCCAAGTTATTAACCTTTGACTCACTAATGATCAATACTTCCTTTCAAGCCAAGAAGCAAGATCGTATTGTTCTACTTCTCAAGAAAGCACTCTCTCTTTCAAGAATACCCTTTCCTTTAAATTGCTTACACATTTGTAACATACTTGTGGAGCAGTGACCAGTATGGCACTAGAAAGCATGGACTTTTGTATCTAACTATCATGTTTTTTAGCTCTTGGAGGCATTGGTTCAATTCAAAGCAATCTATTCTTTTTTATTTTCCAGACCTCCTCTACACCTGAGTTTATATGTTTTTAAGGGTTTTTTTTTTCTTCTGGCCTTTTCCCAGTAAAATGGAATATAATTTTTCCATATTTTGTTCATTTTTTCCACTATTGTATCCCTTGAGCAGTAACTGGTACATCGTAGTAGCCCACTAAATATTTTTTGAATAAATTAATGAATTCCTGCCAGGATTACAAAACAGCCAAGATTAAATGGTGGGATTTTTAACTGCCATCCTCAACCTGTTTGTACCTACTATGTGCCAGCACCGTGCTAGGCATTTGGGTTACAAAGTTAAATGAGACACAGTCCCTGCCCCGAGAATGTGGCCCTTCACCTTTCAAACCATAAAGACTGCGAAAAAAGATGAAATAAGTGACAGTAATTATACATCAAGAGGCTTCAGATGTAAATCTGGACGTTTAGCTAACCATTAAAAAAAAAAATTGTGAAGGACCCAGCAGCTCAGGCCTGCCCTGCTGCCTGCCATCCCACCGAGCCAAGGCTGCTCCATCGTGGGGGCCACTATGCTACTATGCCACACTCTCCCTCTTTCCCTTCAACATGGAAGCAATTTCTTTTAGCGCTTGCTCATTTTACTTTACTAAATTTATTTTGCTTTCCCAAATTAAGTAGCCGGTGAAATGTACTTGTCAGTTTCTCAGGTTTGAGGTCAGACTGGCAGACCCTGATTCTACACCAATTACTACAATGTAGCCTTGGGCAATTTACTTCCACTGCTTGGGATATTGACTAACACAAAGGAAGCACCAGATCCCTAGGCTGTATTCCTACTGTTACCACTTTTAATCAGGCGCTTTTGATGTACAGGGGAGAGTCAAACATTTTTGGTACTTGGATCACTATCAGAAGTAGACAAACAAAACAAGGTCAAGAAAGCCTTGTTTTTCAAGAAAAAAAGTGGCGGGGCATTTAAAACTCAGATATCTGAGTGTTATAGCTCTGATATTGCAATTCAGAAGAATTAAAGGGATCACTCATTCTTACCTCATTTTATAAATTAGTTAAAACTATGTGTGGAACATAATAAATGAAACCACCTGAAGTCATATGATGCACTGCCTTTTAGAGAGAGTTATGTGTACCTAAAAGATTCTAGGCTGGGATATATTGACAGTAAGTCATCCTCAGATTTAAGTTCTCTTATTAAAATCAATATTCAGAATGTATAAATTAGTATGTTGATCTTTAATATACATATTATCCTTTGTCCATCTTGTCCTGTTCGGAATTTGCATGGGGAAATCTGCTGTGGCATTTAAAATACTGTTAGACATATTTCCTTTAGAGCCTTTGGGATTCCTTTCCACACCCCCTGTTTCTTTAAGAATTATTTCTTATTTTTCATACAATTTCTATCACTATATTCCTTGACTCTAATAGAGTATTGGGGATGGATAGTCTTGGTTGTTAATTCTCATAATTAATTCTCTTTTCTCAGGCTACTTTTATCTTTTAAAGGTTTCTTAGGAATTAATTTCAAGGACTCCACAAAGTCTTCTTTGGCTATGACTTTTCTGTAGCATGACACACTTGTAACATGAATTTCAATTTGTTTCTTTCGAGCTAAAAGGCTAGAAAATCATCAAGGCACAACATCCTCATGTCTCCAGTAGGCACACAAACTTTTCAGTAGTTTAAAGCAAGAGCATAATTCCCTCAGAGGAAGTTTTAGCAAACATATTTCAGTCTCACTTATTTTCCGTTTTGGTCAACTGATTTGATATTACAACAAAAAGACATTCTCAGTTTGCATTTCTGGACAGTTTAGGCTTATTCCTGAAGAGGAACACCTATTACCTTCTGTGTTGACCCCTTGTATATGCTCAACAGTGGCAGGGAGGCCTAGTTGGTGTCTACAGTGCATTTTGAGATCGTGGGGAATTCAAACCACTACAGAATTTATTCATGCAGCAAACAGATTCACGAGTCATACGTATTTATTGGGAGGAAGAGATGTAATTATTTATTTCACAAAATTGTATATCCACATCCTATTGTAAAGGAAAAAAGAATAAAATAACCATAAATTATCAGGCCTGTTAAATGGTTGAAATTATCTTTAGAATCATGATATTTACAGAGGCTAAGCGTCTATTCAGAATCCAGAGTGAGATTATTGACAAACATACAAAATAATGTCACTGATAAAATGAGAGGTACTGAGGATAAAGCTAGATATTTTGTTTTTCAAGGATATCCTAAGTATATACAAATAATGAAGTAAAATTTTTTTAGTGAAAGTATAGTATAAAATGGTCATGATTATTTCTGATATTTATCTAGTTAGTCCATAAACTTCCCAAGAGAGGACAAAAATAGAGGAGGGAAACAGCCAATTCTTCCTCAAAAACAAACACAAAAGCTAACCAAGGTTATTCTAGCATCCTAATTCGACAGCAATGTTTAAACTTTTGTGAGGGGGCTATTGTTTCTTAACTATTCTTTATAATAAGAATAATTTGATTAAAATGGAATTGATGATTAGAAAGAAAGTATTTTATATTGAGGAAAAACTACATTTAGGAACTTTTAGTGATGGACTTATTGGTACCTTTCTGGACTGAAATTAATTCATTAAGAAGATATTTATTTCCAGATGCTAACTCATAGTAAGCATTTATGTAGGTCTCTATGAGCTTATGTACAGATGCACAGGGACTCCAAATTCTGCGGGATACTAGGTATACCTTCTTGAAAGGATTCAAAAATAGTAATGGAAATAAGACTCTTACCAGACAATATGTATTTATAGGCCATTCTTTATGTTATGGTTGAAAGCAGAGTTGGTGTCTCTGGTTTCCTTTTACAGTGGGATCCCTGCTGAGCGTAGGTGCCTCCATATGCAGAGCTGTTGGAAAACATCTGGTACATTTCCTTTGATGGTGTCATGTGGCTAAACATTTGGCCAGTTGCTCTATCCATTTTTAAGTTGCTCACTTCTCCGTGATCATTAATCTCTAATGTATGCACAAAAAATCAGTGAATTTAGGGTATTATAGAATCACCTTCCTGTGATGACTAAAAAGTCATAACTTTTAACTTTTTATTTTGATGTAATTTTGGGCTTAAGAAACTTGCAAAAGTAGTCCAGAAAGTTTCTGTGTAACCTTTATGCAGATTCCCCAAATGTTAACATCTTGCAAAACCAGAATACTATTGTGAAAACTAAAAAAAGTAATACTGGTACAATACTGTAAACTAAACTACAATCTGTATTCTGATTTCACCAGTTTTTCCACTAGAATTGGAATTTTCCTGCTGTAGAATTGAATGTAGGAGTCCACACTGCATTTAGTTGTATCTCCCGAGTCTCCTCCAATCTGACAGTCTGTCCTTGTCTTTCATGACACTTTTTGAGAACTGGTTGGTGATTTATAGGAAGTCCTTCAAATTGGGTTGGTCTGATGTTTTCTAATGATTAGATTAAGGTTATTTATGGTGTTTTTGTTTGTTTGTTTGAGTCAAGGTCTTACACTGTCACCCAGGCTGGAGTGTAGTGTCTAATTATGTCTCACTGTAACCTCGACCTCCTGGACCTAAGCAATCCTCCCATCTCAGCCTCCTGAGTTGCTGAGGCTACAGGCACATGCCACCATGCCTGGCTAATTTTTGTATTTTTTGTAGAGGTGGAGTTTTGCCATGTTGCCCAAGCTGGTCTCGAACTTCTGGGCTCAAGTGATCTGGCCACCTCGACCTCCCAAAGTGCTGGGATTACAGATGTGAGCCTTCATGCCTGATCAAGGTTATACATTTTTGGTGAGAAATCTGTGGAAGTAGTGTTGGGTCCCTCTGAGGGTATCATACAGCGGGTATGTGATGTTGACATCTTACTAATGTTGGTGTTAGGTTTGATCACCTAGATAAGGTAGTGTCTGCCACATTTCTGTACTACGAAGTTATTATTTTCCTCTTTATAATTAATAGCTACCTTTGGAGAGATACTTTGAGATTATGCATATATCCTGTTTCTCCTTAAACTTTCCTTTTGGCATTAACTGTGGATCTTGCCAGTAAAATTCACTACTGCAGTATTCTAAAGGTGCCTTTTCTAGTTCTCTCATTTCTCCTATATTTGACTTATTTTACGTAGTATGAAATAGACATTTAGTATTCTCGTGATTTTGTTTTTACCTCTTTCCCTTTTAAAAGGTCAACCAAATATAAATATGTATCAACAGTCATTTCATCTACTGGTTTTACTTTTTTTCAGTGTGACACGAAGTATAAAAAATGGTTTAATTTTACCTGGTCTGAGTTTATGAAAGCTCTTAAGATATATTTTCTAATTTTTAAATTTCCATGACTTTTTTGGAAGCAAATGTTTATTATAGGCTTAAAGAAAAAGAAATTGGCCAGGCGCAGTGGCTCACACCTGTAATCTCAGCATCCTGGGAGGCTGAGGCAGACGGATCACCTGAGGTTGAGAGTTCGAGACCAGCCCGACCAACATGGTGAAATACCCATCTCTTCTTAAAAATAAAATACAAAATTAGCTGGGTGTTGTGGCAGACGCCTATAATCCCAGCTACTCAGGAGGCTGAGGCAGGAGAATCACTTGAATCCCGGAGGCGGAGGTTGCAGTGAGCAGAGATGGAGCCATTGCACTCCAGCCTTGGCAACAAGAGGGAAACTCCTCAAAAAAAAAGAAAAAGAAAAGAAAAGAAAAAAAAAGAAAAAGAAAAAAAATCAGAAAGTTGCTAAATCAAATGCTGGGTTAAGAGAGTGTAGTTGTTCTTAAATTCCACTTTGCCTAGAGAGTATTACTGAGACTATCTTTTATTCTTTTAGAATTATCTTTGTACCTGATAGGAAACATTTTCCTCTTAACAGCGTTCCGGAGATGTTATGTGAACATCTGCAAATGTATTTTAACTAAAGTAAACATTCTAATTTGCATGTAATCAGAATTTTTCTCATTCTGTCCTCAAACTAAACAATTTCATTTCTAAGGTAATTGCCATATTCTTATTTCTCAACCATATGGTCTCTAGATATCAGCTCTAGCCAAGAATAAAAGTAAAATATTATATAGCAAAGCAAAAAAGGTAAATGGTGTGTTTTTCAGGAGAAAATTTTGGAAATAAATTCCATCTATTTAAGCAATACACTTTGCTTTGTTTTTAAGCCTCTTTGGATGAAAATAAAAAGTCAGGCATACCCTTAAATAGTGTTAGCAATTAACCTTTTCTTAATGACTGTTGTCATTAAGACAGCATAACTGAATATGTTTACTAAAGAAAAGGTACTTACTGAGATGTGTAAGTTTGCTTGCTTTAATAATAAATAGTCTTTATTGGTATATTGTTTTATTTACTATAAATTGAAATTATTACTCATTATTTCTTCAGGCAGCTCTGAAAGTCTCCAGCGGTACTTTTATTTCTAATATTGTTACTTTTAACATGCTTTGTAATTTACTTTTGATTAGATAATCAAGATAATCAGCTTGTTACAACTATGTAAAGGAAAGGCTGTTCAAAGGACTAAAGTGTATACTCTTTTGTTAAAGAATTTGATAGCATTTATTTTGGTTTGAGAGTT
>NW_016107477.1:1598263-1599525 GCF_001604975.1 Cebus imitator
AAAAATCAGCTGGGCATGGTGGCACGTGCCTGTAATCCCAGCTACTCAGGAGGCTGAGGCAGGAGAATTGCCTGAACCCAGGAGGCGGAGGTTGCGGTGAGCCGAGATTGCGCCATTGCACTCCAGCCTGGGTAACAAGAGCGAGACTCCGTCTCAAAAAAAAACAAAAACAAAAACAAAACAAAACAAATAAAAGCAGAAAAGAGAGGGAGAAAATAAATAAACGCAATCAAAGAAGTGAGGACTAAACTTCTCTGAAGGTTTCCGTGACAACTGTAGCCAGAAAAGTTCTGATCTACCATAACAAGCTGCCATCTACCACCGTAATGCTCATTTGGTAATCAATCATGCACTAATCCTCCACTATGGTTCTGCGATGTTGATTCTTTAAAACTAAGTTCTAGCTTTAACCAGAGCTTACAAATGAGGCAAGCACTATGCTAAAAGCTTGACATGTATTATCCAGCTATTCTTCACAACTGTTCAGGAAGAAACGGAAGCACAGAGAAGTAACCCAAAATCACATAGCAAGGAGAGCCAAGATTGCAACCCAGTCTCTTCTAGAACTGGTGCTTTTAACCTGTTATTTAAACCTTGTAACATTATTAATATATTACGGACTTATTGTTTCTCTGCCTTAATACGATTATTGAGAGCAGGGACAGTACTGGTGTAGCCCTCTTAGCAACCTACAAGAGCAACTTTCAAATAGTGGAGGTTATAAATATTAAGTTTTGATTTAGTCTTTCATTTTGCAAACATTTCTGTTCTGTTTTAATGGAATAAGCATAGAAGTGGGTATGAATGGATATATTAAATTGATTTAAATGTAATGTATTTGAGAACTCTTTATCACTTGAAGGAAGTTCAATAATAGGATTTTTTTTTCATTTATAATCTTACCCTTCACCTAGTCTTATTTAAGACTATATATAACAGTATTTACAACTAGACAAAATGTTCTAGAGAAGACATTCAGATTGACTAAGAAGGTAAGATCTAGGAAATCAGTAACAGGAAATCTTCCTATGGGTCTTTTTGTTCTGTCTCTCTTTCTTTTTGAGGAAGGAAGAAGGGCAGGTTTTAACCCTTTTAATCTTTAGGTTTATGTTCTTAGAAACTAGATCTTAAAATTTTTCACTTTAGTTTTATTAATTGCTTTTTAACTACTAAAATAGATTTCTATGGTTGAAAACATTTTTTGCTTAATTCCTGGCAGTTTGATTTATATCGTAAGAGTTATTATTTTTTTTTTTTTTTTT
>NW_016107477.1:1599660-1638516 GCF_001604975.1 Cebus imitator
TGTTGACCAGGATGGTCTCGATCTCTTGACCTCGTGATCCACCCGCCTCGGCCTCCCAAAGTGCTGGGATTACAGGCGTGAGCCACCGCGCCCAGCAGAATTCTTAATGAAAATCAAGAAACAACACTCCATGAGAATGAATGGTTCTTCCTCTATTCTCTCCCAATTTCCAGTCAAGCTTTCACCTTGTCTTAGTCTAAGGCAACCAAGGGACTAAGTCAGGTCCTAGACTGTGACATTGCAGAGCTCAGTTCTGTTCTAAGTCTTGCTCAAAAATTTAGGATCAGATAAGACAGGCTGTGGAAATTCAGACCCCTAAGCCATCCCGAGTCTCCTGTAAGCTTGAGCAGCCCTTGTCCATCAGTGATCTTGGAGCCATGGACGATGCCAATCTCAGATGGGCCTCAGATATTTCCATTTAGAAAATGAATCCTAGGCCCATCCGAGTCTGGACCTGAATCCTCCGCAGAGGTCAGAATCAGAATGGCCCTCAGGCTCTGTGCCCTTGTTTTTATTTTTCAAGCTATTCATTTTAATAATCTTTAGTTCTTAGGACACCAGAACTACAGAGATAGAACAGTCGTTTTCATTATACATAAACAGTAGTCTGGGCTTTTCTGCTAACTGCCATGCCTTTAAGAGTGTCTTCTCATTATTTTTAACCAGCTAGGGAGTTCAGAGTATGTTGCTAATGAGAACTGTTTCATGAAGGCCAGTCATGAGTAAGAACAGCCAGGAACAATGTCTGTGTTGCAACTGGAAAGTAAAGTATGGAAACGCATCTTCCCTAGAGCCTCAGAGGGAATTACCAACCTGTTGAGCCAGGTTAGATCACCTGCTTCCCATCACCACAGCATTCGCTCAGGCCCACAACGTGGTCTCCTGGGCTCACGGAAGCAGGCAGGCCAACAGCAAGGAAAACACGGAGGAGGGGAGAACGTGCTCCCTGATTGGGTATGGAGCTAGAGAAAAGGTGGTGTCGATTATGAGAATGGCATCTCCTTAGCTTCCTTTCAAACTCTATTGCAACCACCCGTGCACATTGTCTTAGTGAGTGTAACTTGGAGAGTTTTGAAAATATATTGCTGTGACTTTTCAATTGCATCTTAAAAAAGAAAAATTTACCGGTCTCAGTAGAGTAAGCAATTAATGAGGAAAAGAGCTGACTATAAGTTTCCACAGATTCTGCTTTGAAAAACAGAGGATGCTTGGCCCTGTGATTCTTAACATACCACAACTTGACTCCTCTCCCTCCTCATTTATAAGGCTCAATGATTACAAGGTCGACCTGGCAACTGTTTTCATAAAATCTGAATTGTGCTTAGTTGCAGAAAGCTGCAGGCTAGAGGACTCCCACCTCTTCCAGCTGCTGGAGGCATGCAGTTGGAAAGAGCAGACCACGCTCTGCGTGTTTAAAGCTGTGTCATCCTTCATGAGGCAATGATCCCACACCAGCTAAAACAACATGAGTCATTGCTTATAAGAAGCCCAAGTGAAGCTGATTTCGATTATACCAGTCCTAAACAAACACGATGCTCCTCTTACCCAGATGATAAAAAAGTTCTTATTGTGGGAGTTAAGAAAAAATTAGCACCAGTTTTCTTTAGAGTTCATGGAAGTGCTTTGCCATTTAGCGGGCTTTTAAAGTGTCTCTTAAACAGGAATTCTTCACTTAGGCAAATCTTACCCTAGGTTATTCTTGCTTTTGTGTCTTTCACTCCCCTGTCCCCAACCCTGCCCACATCCAGTTTGGCTCATTAGTATTTTAATCCGGTTTGAAAGCTACTGGATCAAAATTCATAAAATCAAAACTGTAATCTTGTAGCTCTTTACTTTTATTCTTTTCTAAGATCCCCCAGTCACCTTTTTCCTCTAGACTCTAAAAGATGGTTGTAAAGTAGACACGAAGAGCTGGAGAAAGGGTTTCAAAGGGTCATGAAGTAGCTCAAGTGAAGCTGATGAAGGCCTAGGCTGGAGCTGTGGAAATGTGGATGAAAGGAACTGAAGGATTCCATGGGGAAAACAAAGAAGTGGGTATGATTTGGAGATGAAATGCGTGCTGAGAACTAGGAACACATGACTTGGTTTTCTTTCTTTTAGATGGCGTTTTGCTCTTGTTTCCCAGGGTGGAGTGCAGTGGCATGATCTCGGCTCACTGCAACCTCTACTTCCTAGTTTCAAATGATTCTTCTGCCTCAGCCTCCTGAGTAACTGGGATTACAGGCACCCACCACCATGCCTGGCTAATTTTTTTTGTTTTTTGTACTTTTACATAAAATGCATCATGTTGGCCAGGCTGGTCTCGAACTCCTGTCCTTAGATGATCTACCTGCTTCGGCCTCCCAAAGCGCAGGGATTACAAGCATGAGCCACCGCACCAACCATGACTTGGTTTTCTGTCTAGGAGTGTTAGGAACTGAAGTTGGGAATTGTGGTGGATGAGCAGATTGTGGGTGGGGAGATAGTGAGTTTCACATGTGAAATTTCAACCTTTAGGTTCTTGTGGGATAAGTGTATACACTCCCCAGACAGGTGGCTGTACAAGTTGGAAGCCTAGGAGGGAGATCGAGGCTGAAAGTTCTGAGCTATTTATTCATGGGAGTCTTCAGCATTTCAGGGAGAGTTAAAACTGGGCTTGGATGAGATCTGGCAGGAGAGAGTAAAGTCTCTACAGAGACAGCAGTGGAACAAGAATGGAAACTTGAGTAATGCCAGCTAGGGACGGGCAGGGCTTGGGAGCCTGTGACGGAGACCAACAGATGAGAGCATTCCGGAAACAGAGATCTCAGGCTCAGAATGATCAGACAGCCACATCAAGAGTAGCTAAATGACCAATATGGTAAAGATCCACCAGATTAAGTAGTCTGGGTATCAGTGATGATCTTTGCTATTGTGGGTTTAATAGAGATGTAGAGGTGGAAGCCAGTTTGCTGCAGGTTGAAGAGTGATTATGAGATAAGGAAATACAGGCAGAACGTAGATATGATTCCTTCTAAAAACTTAGTTTATGAGAGGGAAGGGAGAGAGAGAAGAGGGAGACCGAAGAGGGGAGCTTTAAAAAAATTTATCTGAAAGAACTGAAATTCTGATAAAAGTCAAGAAGAAAACTAGCATTTCTAAAATGCAGGACTTAAGAACACATTTCTTGTCTTACTTAAAATCCTTTGATAACACATTTTTCTTTTAGGATAAAACTTTAGTCTTAGCCTCAAAATAATATGGAAGCATTTCTAGAGCAAGAGGATTGTCTATTTTCTTTGTTACTGGATCCTTAACTACCTTCCCCTCTCCCTCATCAGAGGGCCTGGCACTTAGTAGAGTCCTAACAAATGGTTAACAGTGGAGGCTGAAATGTGGAAATGTGACTTCTCCTTTGTTGGAAGCTACCAGGGAAATCTTCCAAAATCTGAGCATGTCTTCCTTTACAAAGTCTTCCCTGAGAGAGAAAATACACCAAATTAACCTTTATTCGTAGGATGATATACGCTATTGATAATATGCTATAGAAAGAAGAATAATGAATAACAACCAAACTGGCGGCAATTGTAAATAATCATAACTTCATACATAAAACTGAGTGCAGCATGGTTAGATAATTTATAGAAAATAAATATGTCCCCCATTGTTTCAGAATATTAAATTTTACTTGAGTCATTTCACTCATTAAAACAAGAATTTAAGCTCTGGGTTTTTTTTTTTTTTTTTTTTTTTGGGACGGAGTTTCGCTCTTGTTACCCAGGCTGGAGTGCAATGGCGCGATCTCGGCTCACCGCAACCTCCGCCTCCTGGGTTCAGGCAATTCTCCTGCCTCAGCCTCCTGAGTAGCTGGGATTACAGGCACGCGCCACCATGCCCAGCTAATTTCTTGTATTTTTAGTAGAGACGGGGTTTCACCGTGTTGACCAGGATGGTCTCGACTCTTGACCTCGTGATCCACCCGCCTCGGCCTCCCAAAGTGCTGGGATTACAGGCTTGAGCCACCGCACCCGGCCTAAGCTCTGGTTTTTACAATATAAAGTGAAATTGAACAACCATTTATTGAATCTCTCTGTGCCACATGTGATATTGAATGCTGGGGTTACAAAAATGGTTAATAGCTGGTCCTTAAGTGAGAAATGTGTTAATGATCAGTTTCAGCTTTAACCAAAGTTCCACTGCTTGAGGACAGAAACTGTCTCTTATCTCTGTATCCTTAGCATTTTAGCCTACTGGCCAGAATTAACACTCAATGTATGAATGGTTCGACGAATGAATGACTGAAAAAAATGTATAAGATACTCTGGGAGAGCAGAGAAGATGTAACTATCACTTAGGGCTCACTTGGATTGGTGAGAGAGGGGTTGAGGAAAACTTCTTGGAGGAGTCGATAACTCAATGAAGTCTAAAGAATGAGCATGAGTTAGTAGGGGGAATTTTAAGAGTTAGAAGAGTGTTTTTGGCCAAAGAACCAGTGTAAGGAAGAGGCATTGCAGCATGTAACCACAGATGCTGCTATTGCTGAGACCATGAAATATGAGATGAGGGAGGGAGAGTAGAGCCCATTTAATGTGCACTTTGAATGAAGTGATTAGGGTCAGACTGTACTCAGTGACATACCCAGTTTCTTCATTTGGATTATGAAGGGATTCCGTTAGTTGACCTTGAGGGTCTATTTTTCTCTATTATTAGGTTGGAAGTGAGGGTAATTAGATAATCCTAGATTTTTAACTAAAACATGGTTTTAGACCTGTGCTAATTTTATAACACCTTTCTCCCCTCTCGTTGAACTTTATTTAATTGATCTCTCAGGTACTTTTGCTGTCTGTACAGTCACATGAATTGTTACCTAATTTTAGTACATTCAATTACTCAAAGTAGAGCTTGGTTTATTTCAACTAAGCCACCTTAGCCCAGATAATATATTAGTAAGATGCTTGTGTTTAAGATTTTCTTTGAAAAATATAGCTTATCCAATAAGCAGAACAGATTTTTGTTTTTCAGATGGTTGTAAATTGAGAACTCAATTACTAGGAATGTTAGGTAGTGTTTAAGAATGCTATGGCACTTTATTTTATTTATTTTTTGTTCAAAGTTAAGAGTATTCACTAATAAATTCTTTTTTAAAAGACATATTTTATTAATATTTTATGTGTTACATTTAATATTGTGATTTATACTTTTTAATTTAATTTATGTTTATATTTCATTTAATTAAAATAGTTTATACTGTTTTTTGGTACAAAATTAGAAAAATTTAATAGAATTTAAATTAAAATAGAAACTTCCAAGAAACATGGGAGCATATTGTTGAATATTTTCCCTGTGTTTTTACTAATTCAATAAAACACACACACATACAATTTAAGAGGAAAAATCTATTTTTTCCTCCCACCCCCACCTCCACTTCCACCCCCACCCCTGGTTTAAAAGGAAAGAAACCCAAAAATCTTTTTTCCTTATTTTCCACTTTTGAGTGTCCTCTTCCGTGCTAGGTCCTAAAACTGATATCTGATGACATATTGCAAGAATGTGCCTGGGAAGGAAATGGGCTTAGAGGCATGACAGGAATTTCCCTTCACCAAGGAACCCTTCTTCACCTTTCTATCTTCACTTCATCTTCTTGTCCATTACCATAGAGGGAAAATTATATAATAGTCATGAATCTAAAGACCTCCAGGATTTCTGACGCCATACCCACAAACGAATAAAAATAAATCCTTTATTTAGTGAGAACAGTCAGTTTAAAAATCGAGGTATACTTCCTCTACAGTTAAGTGCACTGTTTTCATGATTTTCAGTTTCATGATTTTTGACCCATGTAACTACCATCCAAAACAAGATATATAAATCTCCCTCACACCAGACATTTTCTTCATGCACTTTTTTTCCTTCAGTTACTCCTTCCTGCCAGGCAACCTGTTTCTGACTTCCGTCACCACAGGCAAGCATTGTCTGCTGGTGGAAGGCATCTATACAGAGCATCACAGAATTATGATTTGTGTCTGGCTCCTCCGCTCATTGTAATGGTTTCTGAGGTTCAGACACATCATTTCATCGGTACCTGAAAGTGCCAGTAATATGTACAGACCATTTGGTGGTTTTATTCTATTATTGTACCCAACTGTCATCGAGCTGTCTGGCAGCTATGGGCTGTTGGGTTAGGAGGGGCTGGGCAAGAAGCAGGTATAGAGTAAAACCCAGCATCACACTGTGAGAACACAGAACTCAAGATTCTGTTCTCAGGACACTGCATCTGGAGACTCATTCCTCCTTTGTAGACCCAGCCAACATTGGGATATAAGCAAGTTATTTTTTGTGCCCGATCAACTTGCTTTGGCTTCCTGGAGCCCTTCTATTTTCCCTGTAGTGCTCCATGAAGAGATCATTTTGTTTGTGCTAAATGGAACAGGCTTCTTACCATTGAAGGTGTTTTATCTTCCCAAGGCTTATATACATTTTTCAGATCTCTAGTAGTAAGACTCCACGTCTCATTCAGGGAACGGAATGTTCTTTAGGCAGGAAGTCACACACCTCAATGCACATAATTTAGACTAGGGGTTGGCATAGTTTTTCTGCAAAGGGTCAATATTTTAGGCTTTACTGGTTTTGTTTTCTCTGTGGGAACTCTACTGTTGTTTATCAAGAAAGGAACCATAAACATTTACATGAACCAATAGATTTGATTGTGTTCTAATAAAACTTCATTTAGAGAAACAGACAGTAGCCTGGATTTGGCCTGTGGGCCATAGTTTCTGACTCCTGGATTAGACAGCTTTCTGCTCTGCCTACTCATGATCAATATAAAAACAGCACATGGCTAAAATAGGGCCTGCTGTAGTGACTGCTATGTTGGAGGCTGCCATCTGTGTTGTCTCCTTGAATCAGGACACTTCTGGGCAGCATTGCCATGATGGGCAACTTCTGTGTCTTGAATAGCAAGCCTGTCCTAGCATTATACAGAGAATTAGTTTTCCAGAATACAGAAAGCTGAAAGGAACCTGAGGTTTCACCTGTTACAATCTCACATTTTTGAGTGAGGACACTGAATCTCAAAGCAGTAACTTTTCAAGGTCACAAGGAGTCAGTGAAGAGTTCAGACAACCCAGTCTCCTAAGTCTTTAACTGTTTGTGATGGATATATGAGTCACATTACTTCAAATATAAAATATCATGTTGACATTTGGAGAAACTGTCTTAGCTAATGTATTTTAAAGGAATAAAAGAGAGAGAGAGAAGCTAATATAGGAATTCAGGTGGTAGGGTTCTGAAAACTTAGCCAGTGGTCAGCCAAGAAAGGATAAGAGTTATACATTTAGTAAGCAGATTGATTAATGAAACAAAAAACAGCACTGTATATTGAGCACTTTGTCCAAACCAGTCTTAAAATTATATCTGTATGATGAATGACTAGTAGATACCTTTAACTGAGAAAATAGAGACCTCTAGATTCTCTGATATTCAGTTCATTCATCCATTTATTCTTTCTTTGGATTTTTTTTTTTTTTTTTTTGAGACAGAGTCTCGTTCTGTTGCCCAGGCGAGAGTGCAGTGGCACGATCTCGGCTCACTGCAACCTCCATCTCCCAGGTTCAAGCGATTCTCCTGCCTCAGCATCCCCAGTAGCTGGGACTACAACTGCATCTCACCATGCCCTGCTAATTTTTTGTATTTTTAATAGAGATGGGTTTCACCATGTTAGCCAGGATGGTCTCGATCTCTTGACCTCGTGATCCACCCACCTCTGCCTCCCAGAGTGCTGGGGTTACAGGCATGAGCCACTGCGCCCGGCCTCTTTGGATTTTTTTTTAGCAAACATTCACCAAATGTATTCTCTTGAAGGCACCATGAAAGAGCAAAGCTAATCAAGATGGAGTTCCTGTGCTTGAGGAGCTTATACTGGAGCCCAGGAGAATTGGAAACCATTTCTTGTTTAGTACTGTAGCCTCTAAAGAGGAAATAGGGTTTGCTTCATGGAGGACATGATATTTGAGTTGGGCATGTGGATATGGTGTGATGTGTGTATATTGGTGTATAGATGAAGGTAGAGGGTAGGGAGAGGGAGTCAGTAATTCAGGTTGGATGTATTTAGGGATTGGCAAGGGAAGTAGTGATAGTTTCTGTTGATATGTTTGGCAGGGTTTAATTTGCGGAATGGGGTTGGCTCAACAGACCAGTCGTCAAAGAGATGTCAGTTGTTTCAGCCAAAGCAATTAAAATAAGTTAATAAAAGTGCCTCACTTTGGGAGGATATCTTCAACTCTGTGGATGCCATATAGTCTATTGAAGTAATTAAAATATTGAAAGAATCAGACTCAAGCAAAAAATTCTTTTAGAGCTCTTGAAGAGTTCATGCTTCCCCACACAAAAAAATTACCCAAATGACTGGTAGAAACTACACATTGGAAGTTGTAATAGCTGCTAATCATAAACATATGCTGGAATCGTAGTGGTTCGGCCAGAGTGCCAGTATTCAGACTTCACATTTGGTGGAGACATACATAGCTCTTACCCCAGTGACTCACACTTTCTGTGTTTATCTTGGCTGTGGCTGGATGACCCAGCTGAGTATCCAGTGTTGCGCACCAAAGGCACATGGGGCAAGCAGAGGGGGAAGGCTTTAACTCAGCACTGATGAAACACTGGCCTGCCTTAGGCATTTTGGTAATTATGTGAATACAAAAATATTACTAATAACAGAGCATATTTTGGAGGCCATCTCAAACCTGGTCAGCTGCAGTTAAGCCCATGGCCACTGGTGCTGTGGAATGCACCCCCGTTTGCTTTGAAAGTGGTGAAGGAGATCCAGTTAGAGATTTTCTGCCTTCCTGGAATGACACCACCCCTGGAATAGAATCTCCACATTCCCTGACAAGATTCAACCTAAATCAGCAAATACTCAATTCAGTGAACCAGTTTCTGCATCAATACCTATTTTGGGAAATTTTACATCCAGGATATCTTTACATTTATAGATACCATGACTATGTTATATACCTGGAGAGAGCTTTCACAGTATTAAGAGTGTTTCTCTAGTACTGGGAGATTAGCTTTGAACAAGTGTAGGGCAAGATCAATTTAAAAATGGCACATGGCTAAAATACGGGCCGCTCTAGTGACTGCTGTGTTGGAGGCTGCCATCTGTGTTGTCTCCTTGAATCAGGACACTTCTGGGCAGCATTGCCATATGGGCAACTTCTGTGACTTGGATGTTTCTGGTTGAGGTGAGAAAGCTGATGGAGCAGAGGCTGGGAGGACTCTGGGCATAGCAGAAAATACCATATGAATAGGGTGTTTTTGTTCTCAGAACTGGAAAATGTTGGCAGTCAACATTTAAGGTCAAGGCCCAAGAAGGCAATGAGTTCTAGTAATTTCTCAAGGAAGGTATAAAGGAAACAGAAGCCTTTCAGTATTTCCCACATGTTTACTGGAAATTATACAAATTGTTGCCTAATAAGAAACAAGGGACATTAATCCTTTTTTTTTTTTTTGACCTTCATACCCAGAGTTTGTGGCCCATTTCCTAATTGGGAGTTTGCTCTGTGTTTCTAGTGCTTTTCCTGCATTCCCATGTGGGTGAGTGATCCGTACAGGAGACCATCAGTTCCTAGTCTTGTGAGCCAAGATAGAGGCAAAACATATTTGTTTATGTAAATATTTATGCATGCAATTTGTTTATGCATATTTGTTTATCTTCATTCTGAAGTTGGGGATAAAGCTTCTAGCGCATCCCTGACAATCGTAACAACATTAGACAAAAATGTTTGAGCTAAAAGTCAAAATCATAACATTAAACAAAAATGTTTGAGCTAAAAGTCAATCAGTGCAAACAAGTGATCTGATCTGTTTGTATACTATCCATTCAGTAGGCCATAGTATACTAAAAATAGAAATTCAAGAAAGGCCAGCTAAAGTTATAGGTAGCAAAGTAGTAGCATATATTTAAAGGAAAGTTAGAAATGTAAAAGGCAGATATTACTCTCTCTCCTACAAATATTCCTTGGTAGTATTGTCTGACAAAATGCTGAATTGGAGAGATATTTTTCTTTACCTAGGGTTTTATAGTCTGCTTTAATTGCATATAGCCTGTCTAGCAATCAGTTAGTTTATAGGACACGTGAGCCCCAAGGACCCTTAGAAAACATCTAACCTTATTTTTCAAATCAAGAAGCTGAGATGTTAATCACCTTAAGTCTCCAATGTTCTAACATTTCTGTACCATTTTTTTTAGATGGAAGAACTCATCATCATGCTTTTTCATATTGTCTTCTTGTCATTCCTTCCTATATAATATGTGGCATCAGAGCATAGCATTACTCTGTCCACAGAGTGAAAGATAGCTTATATATAACCAAAAACAGATTTTGGGGGAATGCTGAGCATCCATAGATTCAGGACTGTACTCTTTCTCAGGCGTTGGTATAGATGACATATTTAGAGTACTAATATAATCAGTCTGCCCTTTGAAAAGAAGTTTTTAAATGAAAATGAGTGTTTTATTTTAAAATTAAAAATTGAGACATAATTAACTTTCACTGACAGGTTTTTCTCAAGTAATAAAGTGTAGGTAGCTTCAAAAATACACCCTCAGTGCACATTGAAAGTTCAGTGAAGAGTCCAGGAAGGAAAAAGGGATATCTTCAAAATGGCATTTGTGATTATCTCCAACTCAGTTTTCTTTTCTGGTTTCCTTCCTTCTGTCCTTGGACTTTGCCTTTTGGAGAAGGCAACTTAAACTCCCATGTCTTACTGGGTTCCTGGTCTCACATGTCTCTGGGTCCTTGTGCATGGTATTAGTTGCTAACATCTACTGAGTGCTTCCTATAAAGCAAGCACTATTCCAAATGCTTTACATGTATTAAAGTCCCTAAGGTTTACTCCTATGAGGTGGGTATTTTTTTGCTTCTCATTTTACAGATTTAGAAACGGAGATAACAGGGTAACTAATTGGCCCAAGTATGGTAATATCAGCCTAAAACCCATGCTGCTGCTGTTTTTAAAAGTTGTGGTGAAATACACATTCCACAATACAGCTCATGCCTCTTAGCCATCACACTCTGTTCATTTTTTATACATTCTACTTCCTTTGCCTGAAGATTCTTTTCCCTAGTCTTCATGTGATAAGTACTATAATCCTTGGAGATTGGATCATATGCTACTGTCTTAGTTTTCTGTTTCTATAAATGAATATCAAAGACTGGATACTGCATAAAGAAAATAAGTTTGCTCAGCTCATGGTTCTAGAGGCTGGGAAATCCAAGAACTTGGTGCAGCATATGGCCAGGGCCTTTGTGCTGTGTCACAGCATTGTGGAGGACATCACATGGTCAGAGGGAAAGAGTGTGCCAGCTCAGGTCTGTTTTCTTCTTATAAAGTGACCAGTCCCATCGTGGAGTCCCCACCCTGATAACCTTACCTATCCTAGTTACCTTTCAAAGACTGTATCTCCAAATATCTTCAACATATGAGCTTGGGGATTAACTTTTCAACATATAAAATTTGAGGGGCATATTTAAAGCGTAGTACTTATATTATCTAGAAAGCCTTCCTTAATACCTTTTCCTGTTTTCTTCCAACTCGGGTATAGATTATTTCCTTTATGCTTCCAACTGCAGCCATAAATATATTATTTCCAAAGGTGATTATGATGTTACTTCTCTATAGCTGACCCTTACCCCTGCACTGGATTACAGCCTTCCTGAGAGCAGAAGTCAGGGTTTATCTTTCTGATCTCAGTATCTAGCAACATGCCCTAGAAATATTTATGGATTGGAGTGAGGCAGGCAATGTATGATTTTTTTTTTTGAAAATTGAAAAAATAATTGAGTGGTTAAAATTTGGCAGAGAAGACAATTTTTTTAAATTTTGCAATGAGAAATGGAAAATTATAGACCAAAGAAACACACAGAAATGTTCATCTAAGTTAGGTCCCACATAGCCAGCTGCTTTTATTTTCACTTTGTCAGATTTTTATCTCTTGTAAAGAAAAAAAACAATCCCAGGAGGTGAAAGAGAAAGGAAATTCTTTTGTTTTTCAATTGTGAAACTGGAGTTTCCATGACCTCATTGTGAGGCCATTGCTCTTCTTGAAGGTATTAATAATTTGTCTCTTGTTAAAGTGTAGCATCTAATTTAGGGCTCAGTGACTTAGGGTGATTCAGAATGGATCAGAAAACATAATTTTAAAGACTGGAAAATGATGGCCATGAGGAATATACATGAAAATTGAGATTGTTGGAGCTGGAGTATAGAAAGGCAAAATTTTCCATGCCAACTGTGTCAACAAGAAGAAAATGTTGTCCCACTGGTGGGCACACACAAACTGGTTCTCTACTGGGGTGTCTACCCATAGAGAAAACTGGGAGCCCCAGCAACAGCAGTTACGGCCCCTAGCAGCATCATAGATTACAAAATAAAAAAGTGCTGTCTCTTTGTAATTGTCTAAGCCATACCATTTGCTATATAATTTTCTTTTTTGATTTTAGCTTGATTATCTGTCCTTGAAATTTCCTAGGGTTATACACATAATTGGCAATTGCTAAGACAAAAAGCCAATTTTTCTATTGTAAGAAATAGCAAAGTACCTTCCGTTTTTGAAGTCTTGCTTACAAACTTAAAAACAAAATTCCAGGCATCTGGGAAATTTAACATCATAAAATAATGTTTAATTAGAAAGAAAAGGAAGCCACATTTGTAGAACAGAGTAATTTGATTTTATTTTAACTTTTGAATAGATTAATTTTCAAGGTGTTCATTCTTTGTTCTATGAACTTAATTGACATTAGATTATATTAAGAATTTAATTTTAGCTTTCTTTAGAAATTGGATAATGCCCATCCACCCTTGGTAGACTAATAAGGTTTCTACTCAGCCCGGTTTTTTTGTTTTTTTTAAAATTATTATTATTATTATTATTATTTTAGTTAATCATCATTACTACTCTCAGAGAAAAGACACCAGTAAAACCAAATGGAATTCTTTCCCCTATTGAGTTCAATAAGCACAGTTTCTGGAGCTATTTCAACAGAATGTGAGCACTATCATAAATTATTGGGAACTCAGACCCAAATCAAAACAATGAAGCAAAACAAACCTGCCTGCCTGTTCTGATTGCATCATTGACGTCACAAGTCAATAAATGTCTAGTGCTTGACTTTAAAATTTCTTATGAGCTTTTTCTTGGTCCTCTTTCTCTAACTTGGTCTCTCACAATCTTTTTGTGTCTACGTTCGAGGTCATCTGTGTCTTCAGTGTAAAACCTCATGCAGAGTAACAAAGATTCCAGGCTCAGCAAAACCACCAAGTGCTAAATCCACCCCAGGCTCTGCGTGAGAAAGACCATGTCTAAGGACTGCTGTGAAATTGCCTCTGGAAGCTTCTCGTGGGCTCAAAGTCAGTTCTTAGCCTGGGAGGGCTGCGTGGTGACACAGCAGGTTTTTCCTCCTCTCAGCTTAAGAGTATGGACTGGTGAGAGTGAGGCCCTTTGTTCCTCTCATCCCTGGTCACAGTTCAGGAATGCAGAAGTTGGACTTCTAAGAAATGAAGCTAGTATCATTGCACCAAGTCATGGGTTTATGTTTTTGCTTTCTATGTTCATAAGCATTTTATTTGCTTTAGTTTTTGACCCATTAATTGACAATACTTTTTTTTCTTCTGTTGTTGCTATAAATACTATGTGGGGGTTTTAATGAAGTATTAATAGACCCTCAAGCTTTTCCTAATAAATCACTAGCTTTTGTGTCTTACAGAACTGTTGCTTAGTTGAGTGATTCTGGGTCTAGACTGCATACAATTTGGGAGGAGAGAGAGGATAAAGGGATTTGTAATACTTAGGGGCCCAGTTTGAAATGGTACCAATAGATTTGTTTTTTGTTTTTTGTTTTTTTTAAGGGAAGAGTCCTTGAAAGAGACTGTTAAATAACGTCTGCTTATTTTCAGGACAATATTGTAATTGTAAAAGCTTAAAGTAGGAAAATTAGTTTGAGATGAGTGCCACTGCTCTTGTCTAAAAAGAAATTTCTTCAAATTGGTCTTTAACTTTTTTTGATATTCCTATTTTATCAAATGCAAAGTGACAATAAGAACAGATAATGTGTTTCATAAAACCAAACTAGAGATCAACTACATTTTTTCTTCTTTGTCCCCTGTGTGTGTCATTCACGGAGTTAGTGCAATCTTATAATTTACTCTGTAGCATACAAGAAAGTTTCAGTTTATTCTATAAATGAAGTCCACACTTTGAAGAACATAATATATACAACCTCACATAGTGCGAGGTTTGAGATTGATGCTTAGAGATTATTCCTAATAAAGTGGGTATTTTCCAAGTTAAATGAAAAGATAATATTTGGAGAAATTAGATTGCATTCGTTAAGTCCTCTTGTTTTTGCTGCTGTTTTTAAAGTTTGAGTCCTCATGGTCTTCCTGAGGCAGAGCTATGGCATGTTTGGATTCTCTAGTAGCGTTTCATCTTCAAACATTTTACCCCTAGCATACCAATTTTTGTCTTAGTAAATATTGTCTCTACCCATAAGAGACGGAAGAAGTTGCTGAAATTCTTAAAGGAATCTAATTGTAAAGCTGACACAGAGCCATGCTCACTTTTTGTGACTAGGATTTGGTCAAATTCTGGTCTACACTAGCACATCTGTTCTTCAGTATTACATTAGTAGCTCTAAAATATACAGTTGATCTCTGCAATGATTTCATTTGTTCTAGATGTCTGCTTATCTCAAATACAACCATTTGCATGAAAGAACAAGGCAGCAGGTAATTAGGGAGAATGACTGTTGAAAACATTATCATAGAGTAGAATATATAATATATTGTTGGCCATGTGACTCTGAAGCTGTAATTACTTTCCTTAAATCTTTAATGATATTTACTTCTTTCTATGTGATCTTCAGTCCTTATTGCAGTTTCTTCCAAAAGGTATGACATATCCAACAACTTTTATATCAAACCCATTAATGATGTCATTATCATCATGAGAGTAAACTATATTTGGATAAGTACAGCCATTTAATGTTGCTAAATCACACTAGGAGAAGGGAAGTGAGTACAATTCTGTACTGGGTGTCATAAGCAGGATAAATTTAATTACTAAAATTTTAAAAGTGCTTGCTGGCTAAGAAAGGGAGAGCATTGTCAAAATTCTCAAATCGCTGAGTGGGATAGAGTTGACAGTTGTCTCCTTGATGCTAATTCACCGATGGCATGGAGCAGCTTTCCAGGACTAGTGATTAACTGTGCCCTCCATCATCCGTAATTTGGTGGACTGTGATAAGGGTAAAGGAATGAGACTTAATGCTTCAGGGCATATGTAAACCGTTCTGCTGCAGAGGTAGGACAGGAATTTTTCTCCATTCTTTCTGCAGGTCAATTTCCCAAAGACCTTCATAAGTAATACTGTGAAATGAAGCCCTGGAACTGGGAACCTTAATTTGCCAGCTAAGTTTCCCAAGCAGACTGTATGTCTGAGTGAATATATGAATTTGATCCAAGGGTAAGGAGGTCAGGGGGTTTGTGTAAGGGGACTAAAAGAAAGTAAATTGGCTGTGCATAGTGGCTCACACCTGTAATCCCCGCACTTTTGAGGCCAAGGTGGGTGGATCACCTGAGGTCAGAAGTTCGAGACCAGCCTGGCCAACATGGTGAAACCTGGTCTCTACCAAAAATACAAAAAAGTTAGCGAAGCATGGTGGCGCATGTCTGTAATCCCAGGTACTTGGGAAACTGAGCCACTAGAATCACTTGAACCCAGGACGCAGAGACTGCCGTGAGCCGAGATTGCACCACTGCCCTCCAGCCTGGGTGACAGAGTGAGACTCCGTCTCAAAGGAATAAAAGAAAATAAATTTTTGGAAGAATTTTAAGAGATATGGAAAAAACCTATATCTCTTAAGGCAAGCGATGAGTCAAAGACAATATGGGAAACATAATGTGAGAGAGTGAAGTTGAGTAGTGGCGCCTTTTCAAAAAGTGATAATAGAATCCTTAAGGATAAAAATGTCATTAGGGGGTTATGAATAGACTAGAAGTCACCAAAGTAGGAGAGGCAGTGATTTGGCAAAAGAGCTAGAGGGAAATGAAGTGTTTAAAGGCAGGAAGAGGCAGAAAAAAGAGAAATGGGGAAAAGCATTGTTGAGCTTATAATGGTAAGAGCAATTGATTTTAGGATGACAAAATGAAAGCATCAGAATTATTAAAAGCAAATGCAGCACTTGTCAGCTTTTATGCAGATATTGATTCTAAGAGGATGAATAAAGATCATTTAAAATTCATGTGGTGCTGTACCAAATCCTGTAAAATGCTTGAAAAGAAAAGGTCAGTAGACACTCCCTTTTTATGAGCATATCTGATTATAAACTGATGTTTGTGGAGGTAAGTTTATATAGGCTTGGGTGCACTGAAAGTTTTTCATTATTTACTTTTTAGGGTGGGGAGGGTAGGTGTTTGTTTTATTTTGATTTTTGCCTTTTAGAAGTATTAGAGTTAATTAGCAGTCATAAGGAATTTTATAGATAGGAAAAACAAAGTAAAAGGAAGGAAGTAGGAAATAGGAAGATTGGAGATGGGACCACCAAGAAAAATGCATGTGAATATAAGAATAAATGCTGAATAGACACTGATTGTTGTTGGCATAGACCAATGAATGGCTTCTGGAATGGCTATGAAAAATGACCGGAAAAAGAGATTGGATCTCAAATCTTAGGCAATTTGACTTGTGCCAGTGGCCCAGGTTGTGCCTAATTAAGTAAGACAACGGTATATTTTATTATTCAAAATGAGACAGTTTTGAGAGTGAACTTAACGATTGTGTCTGGACAGCAGGTATAACCTGGGGTTTTCTGAGCAAACCAGAACATGTGGTTATCTTACGCCTGAGTCCAAATGCCATAAAATGTAGTAGTCCATGTTTTCTAATGAGTATTGTTGCTGACCAGCACTTGAGCAATTTCTTTGATACCAATCAACACCAAAAATATATGTTAAATCAATACGTAGGTGTCAAATATTTTGGTTCATATATAGAATCACAAAAGAATCAGGGCATTTTGGTTATAAGTCACTGTTAATTTCACTTTCAGTCTCATCGGTATTGAAATAATCAACTCTGTTAGCTTTGGAAGAGGCAAATCTATGGAGAAGGGTAGGAGTCCTTGGAGCCAGACTGTTGGATTGGGATCCTGGTTCTTCTGCTGACTGTGGGAACTTGGGTAGGTTTTTAGCCTCAGTAGTTCAGTTTCCTCCCTGTGGATAGTAGTAGCAGTAATCTCACAGATTTATTGTGAGAATTAAAAACATTAAGTAAAGACCTTAGAACGATGACTGCAACTTAGATCTATGGAAGAACTAATTATTCTTTTATTATATTCTCAGGGTGTGGTGTTCTTTTTTTGCCACAGTCCTTTGAATGATCATTTCCTTTCCTTGTTCTCTTCCGTCTCCTTCATGCTCCGTCTCCATTACTTTAAGGCGTTAAAAATCCAAATTGAATAAGTAAAATAACTCTCACAGAAATAATATATCAAAAAAATCCTTTCTACTTCAGCTTATGTTAGAAGAATAAGAACCACATAGAAGGAGATCTTCCAAACCTAATACATGTGGAGATTGATTTCTTAATATACACATTATTGATCATGATGATTTCATCAAAACTGAAGTATTAATTTAAATTGAAAAATGTTCCTTACTTGGTGTATTAGTCAGGGTTCTCTAGAAGGACAGAACTAATAGGATATATGTATATGTGAAAGGGAGTTTAATAAGGGAATTGACTCACAGAATCACAGGGTGAAGTACCACGAGGATTAAGGAAGCCAGTAGTGGCTCAGTCTGAACCCAAAATCTCAAAAGTAGGGAAGCCCACAGTGCAGCCTTCAGTCTGTGGTCAAAGGCTGGGAGCCACTGGTGTAAGTCCAAGAGTCCAAAAGCCAAAGAACGTGGAGTCTAATGTTTGAGGGCAGGAAGCATCCAGCATGGGAGGAAGATGAAGACCACAAGACTCCGCAAGTCCACTGCTGCCACCTTCTTCTGCCTGCTTTATTCTAGCCGAGCTGGCAGTTGATTGGATGGCACCCACCCACGTTGAGGGTGGGTCTGCCTCTCCTAGTCCACTGACTCAAATGTTAATTTCCTTTGGCAACACCCTCACAGACATACCAGGAAAAATACTTTGCATCCTTCAATCCAACCAAGTTGACATTTAATATTAACCATCACACTGGGTCTTGACAATAAAAAGCATTACTTAAAAAATCAATATGACCTGCTTAATGGTTATCACAAATGGCAAATAGCAGTATTTTTTGGAAACATGGAAACTGGTTAGTGGAATAAGCCATTCTTTCACATGGTGAAGTTCAGAAAACAGGAGAAAACCCAATTATACATTCGTAGACATCTGTAGGAAAATGGGGGGCAGGGCAGTGTTTTAAAAGAAGGGAAATAAATGAAATAAAGCAAAAGAAGCAAAATGTCTCTAGAAAGATGGGTCAAAGGCTGAGACAAATGAGAACAGAAGCTTGATCAACTTTTCATATTGGGAGAGCTATATCTGAAGTGGGAATTATAGGAACATACTGACGATTAATACAAAGCCAGGATTTTATGGTCATTATGATGTTACTTTCTTAGGGAAATAAAGTTCATACAGATTTGGTAAAAGGAGCATTTGAAGTCATGGTCAATGTTCTATCTTACCTATCCTACTGAATTAAGAATTAAGCAATGACAAGTGTATATATGTTTCCAAAATTTTGTGATCTCCTTCTCCCTGTGTCCTCCTCTTCGTCATTGCCAAGTTAATGAGACCTGTTACATCAAAGACACAGAAACAGACCAAATACCCAAAGTTCTCAGCAATTTTGGTAAATTCTTTAAAAATTGGTGAAGCCAAGGGTCTTTCCAGCATCCAGTAGAATAAAGCATTGAACACAGAATTGGTTGTTCAAGCCACACAAGAAGGAGTATGGATCAAGCTCAAGCTCACACAGCACTGCCCCAGCAGATAAATCAGCTCTGCCCTTAGATTATCCACCAAGTCGCAACTTATCATGGGTTCCCTGGGACTTCACCTCAGCATTCCTAAGTCAAGGTATAAATTTTTTACTTTGAGAGGCATTTTCCAAGTACCACTAAGTCCTTTTTTGTGCTGTATGAAATAGCTATTTCCCAAGTTTATTGGGGAAGGGTTTGGGAAACAAACTGATGCCTGAGGAATTCTTCTTTTGATCTGTGTCACTGCATGGAGTTGTGGGTTTGCTAGCAATATTATTCAGGATAATCAGAGTGAGAAATTCCTGTGGTGGACATACTATACTAAAACCATCAAAGGAGCAATAGGTGAGGGGCTGGAGAACTTATTAAAAGCCATAAAGCATAACTAAAGATTGTCCTTTTTTGCTTTGGTTTAGGGCATAGATTCTGCTTTGGAGTCTGGTGCTTACTTTTTGTTGTTTCTTTTTTTTTTTTTTTTTTTTTTTTTTTTTTTTTTTTTTTTTTTTTTTTTTTTTTTTTTGAGACAGAGTTTTACTTTGTTGCCCAGGCTGGAGTGCAATGGCACAATCTTGGCTCACTGCAACCTCCACCTCCTGAATTCAAGTGATTCTCCTCTCTCAGCCTCCCGAGTAGCTGGGATTACAGGCACGCACCACCACGCCCAGCTAATTTTTGTATTTTTAGTAGAGATGGGGTTTCACCATGTTGGCCAGGCTGGTCTCAAACTGCTGACCTCTGGTGATCCACCCACCTCAGCGTCCCAAAGTACTGGGATTACAGATGTGAGCCACCAAGTTCAGCCAATTGTTTGTCTTTTAACATTGCACCAGAAAGCCCGAAGGGAAAGGATGAGCAATACAAATTGCCCAGTTTTACTTCTAGCTGGTTGGTCTAGTTAAACATTTGTAGGTAGACAGACCTGAAAATAAGGTTTTATGGTATTTATGATTTTTTCTCTATCTATTCACTTATTATCTCAGATAAATGAGAATTATGGTCTTCAATTAGGGAAGATCAAAGGCAAATCAGGAAATAGTGATTTATTTATTGTAAGAGTCAGGAGAGGGGTGGGGGTGGGGAAAAAAGCAAGAGTCAGGTAAGGACACAGTACTGCTTTAGATGTGTTCCGAAACAATATGGAACTCTATTAAATAAATTTTTATTAATGAGCTTTAGAAGTCATACTTAATTCACATATGATACAGTAAAATTAAGTTTGAATAAAACAGTTGGTTGAAATCAATTTATATTTGATATATGTATGGAGTGGGCTTTTCCTTTTAGATGCTTGCTGTTTTTGCTTATAGTCATCATTTCACCGACGATACCTTACATAGAATTTGAAAGGAGGCAAATTCAGATATACTGGCAGATGGGGATTTAGTTCTTAATTTCAAATCCTTTTAGACACAGTTACTCAAATTTCAGAATGTTTTATTGAAGAGTTGGTAGAAAATTTTTGGAAAGAAATGGGGCTTTTCAAAAAGTAAAGTTTAAAAGTAAAGTCTGCTTTTCAGGTAGACCATTCTATTAATGATCAATAAAAGCCTATGTTTAGATATAGTTTGTATTATTTTATATCTTTTCTGTAGTATACAAAGTTACAGGGACTTGCCTTAATTTCGGTGATTCTCTAATTTGTTTTTAAATGCTACTAATTTATTCAGAATTATGCTGCATGAAATATGGTTGGTTTGTTTTCAGATGTATATCTAGAGCTTGAGCCCTGCACCTAATAGGTTTAAAAATTTAAAATATGCTGGATATGCTTATGGAACATCAGTATTAAATGAGTGAAGAAATTGAAACCTACAGCGCATCTATATGGAAATTACAACAGCGAAAACAAAAAGTAAATAGTAGCTAAAATTGGAACACGTTCAGATTCCTATCTTATCTTGAAAAAATATGAAAGAATAACAGAGAAACTAGTCTCCTGTACCCAGCTGCAGCGTTCCCCTGCTAAAGAACAACCTGACTTTAAATTTCACCCACAAGTCGCCACTTTCCACTGTGTTTAGAAACTGTGGTCACAGGTGGTTGATTCCTTTTTCAGAAGGCAATTCATTTAGATTGGTATCAGAATCTTGTTTGGTTCAACCAGAAGGCTATGCTAATTGTTGGCTATTTTCTTGGAGAGGGACATCAAACCGTAATCAGGAATTGTAGGAGTTTAAGAGAAACGTGTGATCAAAACATTTCCAGTAGGAGTTCAAATGAAGAATTCAATGTGCTAAAATAATGAAGTGAATCTTCTCTCTCATGGAATTATATCCTAATTATGCCTGCCTATGTAAGTTCAAACACACACACAAACAAACTACATGTTTTGGAGAATTGCAGTGAACAGATAGTTTTTTTCCTTTTAGAAACATTGGGCCACTTTAAAAGTCTGGTGACAGTAAACTTGCAAATATGATTGTTTTAATTTTCCAAGTAAAAAAAGAAACTGTAAGTTTTTAATGTTGTGATTTAAAGCAAAATAAGTGTAATTTGTAAGAGAACTCTCAAAGTCAAGATCCTCTTGGCCAAAAAATAAGACTACAATCCCCATCATACCAAGAATTCTTTGGTCCAGGTAAGAAACAAACTCAGAATTCAGCAAGTACACTGTGTAATTATACAGTATAGTATAATGAACATACAGTAAAATAATGAAATTTAAATGCATGACTTCTGTGAAATTATTTTAAAAGAATTTTTAAACTAGTAGAAAAGCTTTTTTGCTGACAGTTCTGTTTTTATACAACACATTTGCAACACTTTCTACAGAAGTTTTTAGTTCCTTAGCAATGTAAAACATTTCTCACGAAGAAAATGGATTGCTTTGATAAAATAAAAATTAGCATTGATATCAAATTTATTATTATCCAAAGCTTATCTCAATTTAGCTATTGCAATAGAGCTTCCCCTTTAAAACCTGCATCACCATTACTATTACTTTACATTCTGATCTTTAATTCATATGAAGGGATTTGTTACAGTTAGTCTGGGTCAGTGACTCAACCTCTCCAAGAGGATGCAACACCGAAATGGGCCTTGTACTTTCCTGGATTCATTTCATGTTACTGATTTTACCTGGGTGTAATCCAGAATACAAATGTAGAAGTTGTATATATCCATATCAGGGGTCCTTCCAATATAGGAAGATGAGATAGTGGGCTTATACTTAGGTCTCTGTATACAACCTTTTTTATTTTTCCAAGTTAAATTTCAGTCTTTAAAATACACATAAACATACACAAAATAGTGTATATGTAGTATGATTTCATTTATATAGTGTACATAATAAGCAACACTAATTGGTGGTATCAGAAGTAAGGTTAGTAGTCCTAGAGATGGGGGTGGGGTGAGGGCAGGGACAGGTAGTAAGTGCAAGGGACATGGGGCCAGCTTCTGAGTTACTATAACTTTCTTGATTTCAATGATGTTTCATAGGTGTATTCTGTCTGCGAAAACTGATCAGGCGATCTCCTTATGGTTTGCTCTGTTTTCTACATGTATATTACATTAAAATGTTTTTAAAGGTGTGTGCATTAGTAAACACGGAATTTTGGTTCCTCAGCTTGGATCTTGGACATTACCCAAATACAAGTTGGAGAGGCTGCTCATGTGCACATGTATCTCACAGATCTTGGAGTCTAACCCATAGTATAAAATAAAGGAAACAGTATTGATGGAGGCAGGTATTGCCATTGCTTAACCCACAGGATGAATCTGAGCTCCTAGGCCCTACACTTGGACCATCAGCCACCCAGCCATATTACAATCTGTTAACAGATGTGGATGAGGACCAAGGATCAGAATTAGGAAGGGCCGGTGGTCAGTGAGGGAACTGGGAAGTAAAGCCAGCAAGCTAAGCATTCTTTATGATCGACTGACCTCTAAATATGTACCTCCACCCAGCCTCCTTCCTGAATAGTGGTTTTCAGCTTGGGCTCTGCAATTAGGAAGAGTCAATTCCTCTTTTAGCTTTGCCATTCTGTAGCTGCGAGCCTTTGGCCAAGTTATGTTATCTCATTAAGGCTGAGCTTCCTCATTTGTAAGAAGACGTGTGATAATACAGAGTTGTCGGCACTCTGTGGTATATAGGAAAGGTTTAAGAAGGGTAGTTACTATCAATAACCTGTGGTCTATGGACAGTTCCACAGGTTTCTTGATTTCAAGGGGTCCAATTTTTACTTTGTCATCTCTGCTCACTGTTATGTGCCCATTTGCTGGTAGCCTAGGAATCATTCTCCTTTTCTCCTGCCCTCTACCAATCACCCCATTGATTAGCTTTCCAGTGTGTCAGTTTCTTTCATCTCCATGGCTTGACTCAAGCTGTCAGCCTTTCTAGCTTGTCTTACTTCAAATGCCTTCCAGGTGCACATCCCGCTCCAAAAGTTTCTTATAATGCAGACAGTGATTTTTCTAAAATGCAGGTTCAGCCATGCCACACGCACACACCCTGCTTAAAATTCTATAATGGTTTTCATTTCCCTCAGGGTAACCTGAACTGCTTAATATTTTATACCACCTTATAAGGCCTTACATGGCCTGATTTGCCGCCACTTTCCTCTCCAGCTTCAAATCTTGTTTCTCTTTTTCAGTCTATACTGCAAAAGGATGTAACTTCATTCAGTTTCTCCTCTTTCAATTCATGCATGCTATTCCTTCTGTTAGAATAGTCCGCTGTGCCTCCCCCATTGTTATGAAATGAACTGTGTGCCCCCAGAATCCATATGTTGAAGTCTAATCCACAGTACCTCAGAATGTGACCATATTTAGAGATAGGGCCTTTAGAGAGTTAATTAAGTGAAAATAGGGCCTAATCTAGAATCCCATACTGGTGTCCTTACCTGAAGAGGACATTGGGACAGAGGGCAGACTGGCTGAGAACGCGGGGAGAAGACAGCCATCTGTGCAACGACGAGAGAGGCCTCAGTGCCGTCAGCACCTTGATCTTAGACTTATTATTTCCAGCAATGTGAGGGAAAAAAGTCTGCTTAAGCCATCCAGTCTGTGACATTTTGGCATGGCAGCTCGAGCAGGGTAATATACCCACAATGAATTCGCTTCCCTGCTTCAGGACTGAGTGTAGAAATAATGTTTTCTAGGGTACTCTCTGGGTTAGGCCAGGTGCCCTCTGATTGGCATAACAACACCAAAACCATATTGACCACGCACCATGCCTTGTGTCATCCCATTTAATTTTCACAATAACCTTATGAGAGAGATGGTTGTTTGTTTGTTTGTATGTTTTGAGACAGAGTCTTGCTCTGTCTCCCAGGCTGGAGTGCAGTGGTGTGATCTTGGCTCATTGCAACCTCTGCCTCAAGTGATTCTCCTGCTTCAGCCACTCAAGTAGCTGGCACTTCAGGCACGTGCCACCACACCCACCTAATTTTTGTATTTTTAGTAAAGATGAGGTTTCACCACATTGGGCAGGCTGGTCTCGAACTCCTGATCTCAAGTGATCAGCCTGCCTTGTCTTCCCAAAGTCCTGAGATTACAGCCATGAGCCACCACTCCTAGCCAAGTGAGATGATTTTATCATCCTAAATTTACCAATTAGAAAACTGGGGAAAAGAGGAGTTGCCAGACATGCACAGGTGACCCAATCTCTTTCCATAGTTCTTATTTGTCAGGGAAGACTTCCCGCACACCTTTTAGAGTTTGACTCCAGACTAGCCTTATTACTGTGTCATAGCAGTCATCCTGCTTCACTGCAGACACTTGTTTAATTTTCCTCTCTGCTAGTCTTGAAGCTCCAGGAGCACAAAGCCTACGTCTGGACTTTTTTTTCGCTGACCTGTCAGCCAGTGTCCAGTATAGTGTGTGTCTCACAAATACGTGCTGGGTGCTTCCACCTCCAGTGCTGAGACAAGTGAGCCGCCAGGAGCAGTCTCGTCTGGCCTGTGGCTGGGGAAGGAGACACAGTGTTCTGAGCTTCTCCCTATTCTCTCTCCACAGTTTTTGCAGTTCTCTTTATTTGGGGTTAGAAAAAGAAAATATTAAAGCGGAGAAATAACTATCAAGAATATGCTATATTCAATCTTTATTTGTACAATCTAGTTGGCTGTTTTCTTCTAACTAAAGAAAAACAGCTTCCTTTAGAAATTTGGAATATGGATGATAAAATCTAATTTCACACACTTTACGTTGTCTATGGAAGGAGTCCTCATAGACATGAAAGAATGACATAGTAATTTCAGTGAAATGAAGGGCAAATAGTTCAATTATTGAGTTGCTTGATATTAGAAAAAGGAACGTGAATTGGTACCTTTTCTAGAATTTCACAGGCACTTCCTGCAATCCAGGGTCCATGGATACTGGTGTACAAGTCCACATCCAAAGAGATCAAAGGAAATATTAGCATATCGCTTATCAACACTGTTTATACTACCTGCACATTAGTCACTTTAGTAGCTCTCTTGATGATCAGATTGAAAAACCGTAGTGTACTTAGGGCTTGGCATTATCGAGGTTTCAGGCATCCCCTAGGGATCTTGGAGCACGTCCCCTGAGGAAAAGGAGGGACCACCCTCTGTCTTAAGGGAGGCCTAAAGTGTGAGAGTTCAGAGGAAGATGGCTCCTCCCTAGAATCAGGGAAGGCATCAGCCAGAGACTAAGTTGGCCCTGACATTAAGTTGGCCCTGACATTAAGTTGGCCCTGACATTATTTCAGCTCCCTCTTCAGGAGCTGAAAGCCTGTGAGCCTCCCTGCGGCAGCAGTCAGTTCTCTGACTGACTGGATCTGATCTATATGTTAGACCAGTGAACTAGCTAAGAGAGATTCCAGTTTTAAGCCTGCCTTAGAATTCAAATCAATCAAAACTCTTGTAAGGTTATTCTGCGTCTTATCCCTGTGATTAATCAATTCAACCCTGAAAACAATGACTGGACTTTCTGCATGTTATACTCTGACCTTGGTGCTAAAAATGCTAATGTTAGAAATTGTGGGCAGTTGCTGTTTACCAGCCATTTTATTGCATTACTTTACAATGTGCTTAACCAAAAAGGCCGATACCAAATGACCAATACAATTTAAGTGTTTATCTCTAACAGAGGACTTAGAGTAGGAAAAAAAAAAGACTCAACAGTAATTATTGCTACAGACTTTAGCAGTCGGACACAAGGTGTTACCAGCTAGTACTAGATTTGATTTGCTAAGGTTTTGCTGAGGATTTCCGTGTTTATGTTTGTAAATGATGTTGGTCTGTGGGTTTTTGTTCTGGCAGTGTCTTTGTATGGATGGTTTTGGTATCATTATAATCCTGGCTTCTTACAATGAATTGAGAAGAGTTCCTTTTACCTCTGTTTTCTGTGCAAGTTTGGTATTTCTTCCTTAATGTTTAATAGCATGTCAGTGAAGCCACCTGGGCTTGGAGTTTTCTTTGTGGGAAGGTTTTAAATTATGAATTCAATTTCTTTAATAAATATGGATAGACCATATTTCTTCTTCTGTCAGTTCTAATAAATTATCTGTCCATTTCATATAAGCTGTTGAATTTCTTGGCATAGGATTCTTCATAATAGTCCCTTATTTTCTGTTTGCGATCTGTAGGATTTGGGGCACAATCTTCTTTTTTTCCTTTCCAGCACTGCTAATTTTTGACTTTTCCCCTCTAGCTATGTATTTATTAATATTAATTTATTCATTTTACTTATCTTTCCCAAACCCTGCTTTTTTAAACATTTACTTTTTTTTTCTGTTATTTGCCTGTTCACTGTTTGCCTGATGTTTGCTCTTGTCTTAATTATTTCTTTGCTCCTGTTTACTTTTGACTTAATTTAATCCTCTTCTTTTAATAGCTTCCCTAAGGTGGAAGCTTAGATAATTGATTTTTTCTCTCTCTTCTATTTTAATGTAACCATTTATTGCTATAAAATTCCCTCTGAGGATTGCTTTAGCTGTGTCCCGTATATTGGTTTGTTGTGGTTTTCTTAACTATTCAGTTCAAAATATTTTCTAATTTCTCTTAGGATTTCTTCTTTGACTTTTCAGGTTATTTAAAAGGGTGTTGATTAATTTCCAGTCTTTGGGGATTTTCTAGTTATTAAAAAATCAGTTTCTAATTTAATTCCATTGTGGTCAAAGAACATACTGTGCATATGAAGTAAGTCCTTTAAAATTTCTTGAGACTTGTTTTATGGTTTGGCATATGCGTTATCTTGGGATTGTTCCCTGTGAATCTAAAAAGAATGTGTAGTCCACTCTTTACATTGAAAGTAGCCTATAAAGCTCCATTACGTTAATTTGGCTGATGCTATTGGTTGTTTTCTTTATTTTTCCTGATTTTCTGTCTACTTGTTCTGTCCCTTACTAAGAGAAGAGTGCTGAAATCTCTAACTATAATTGTGCCTGTGTCTCTCTTTTCAGTTCTGAAGGGTTTTTACTTTAAATATTTGAAGCGCTGTGTTTCAGGGCATACCCATTTAGGGTTGTTAGGTTTTCTTTATGAATACAGTCATTTATCATAAATAAATAGCCCTCTTTGTCCTTAATCCTAGCTCTTGTTCTGGAGTTGTAACAGCCTTGGAGTTGTGCTGCTAGATCTCCTTTCCAAAGAGTGGAATACTTAGCCTATAGCCTCAGTTTTCACACTTCAGGAACTGCCAGTCTTCCTGTAGTGGCTCTGCTCTCCCCAAGATGCCACCGGCCCGTGACTGAGCACAGCATGGTACTAGACTGGGCTGATTCAGCCCAATGCCAACTCCTCTGTTGGCAGCTTCTGCTGCGGGATCTCCGTAGGCCTGACTGAGACTTTGGGGACCTACACCTCAGTCCCAGGCTCTTCCTATTCAAGTCTTTTTCCCCTTCTCTGATCAAGGGTTTCAGATCCTCATTCATGTTTGAAGGCTTTTCTGTGCCCAGTCTGGCTCTCATTTACCTTAATCTTTCATGACTGTTTCTCCCAGTAAATCTCCTGAGCCTCTGGCTCAGTATTGACATCTGCTTTATGAAGGACCCAAGCTGCCGTACAAGTCTACCTGTCTGAATGATGTGGACGTCCCAGCTTTCTTATGATTAGTGTTTGCATGGCATACCTTGGTCCGTCCTATACTTTTCCTATGCTATGTGTTTATGAAGTGTGTAGACAGCATATATGCTTGGGTTTTGCTCTGTGTTTACTATTTATTCCATCAGCTTTCTTCCCTTCTTCTCACTCATTTCTGCCCCTTGTTTAGATTACTTGAGTTTTGCTTTTGTTTTTTTAGAATTTTATTTATCTCTACTCTTTTAGCTCTTTGTTCATTATTTTTGGTGATTGCTGCAGAGTTTATAACGACACTTTATCTTACCACATTCTACCTTTGAGTAATGTTATCATTTCATGAATAAGAGTCTTATGATATTTGCTTTCATTTTTTTCTTCTCCTTTTTGCTGTTATTATCGTATATTTCATTTATTACATATTTCATAAACCTTAAAATACATTATTAGTTTTGTTTTACACAGTCAATTTTATCTTAAGGAAATCAAAATGAGAAAATAGTTTCTTTTATATGTACCCACATATTTACAGTTTCCCACATTTTTATTCTTTTGTAGAGGTCCAAGTTTCCATCTGGTATTATTTTCTTTCTGCTTGAAAAACTTGTTCTAGTATTTTTTTCTAGTGCAGATTGGCTGGCTCTGTGCTTTTGTTTGTCTAAAAAAGTATTTATCTAATCCCCCTGTATGAAGGATAACGTCACTGGATATGGAATTCTAGGTTGATCATGATGTTCTTTTTACACTTTAAAGATGTTGCTCTACTGCTTTTAGCTTGTGTTGTTTCTGACAAGAAGTTTGCAGTTATTATGTTTGTTCTTCTGTATGTAATATGCCTGGTTTTTTCTACTCTGCTGCTGTCAATATTTTCTCTTTATCTCTGTTTTCCAGCAATTACATCATTGTGTGCCTGTTTGTGGTTTGTTATCTTTCTTGTTCATTGAGTTTCTTGAATCCGTGATCTATAGTTTTCAACAACCTTGGAAAATTTTCAGCCACTACTTCTTTAAATCAGTTCCCCCTCCCAATCCCCACCCTAGCACTCCAGTGGCACATTTGGACTACTCAGCATCATCGCACAGGTCACTCAGGCTCTATTCAATTTTTCCAGACTTTTGTTCCCTGTGTGTTTCAGTTTGAGTATTTTCCATATTTTGTCTCCAAATTTATTGGTCTCTTATTCTGTAGTTGATTAATGTGCTGATAATTCTATTGGGTATGTTTTTCATTTCAGATATTTTGTTCACTTCCAGAAAGTTTTATTTTCTTATCTTCCATGTCTCCCCTCTTATTTTTCTTTTTAATTCCTAAAATTATTGAGCATAGTCATGATTTCTCTTTAATGTCCTTGTGTGCTAATTCCTCCACTCTCAACTCTGTAATTTCTGAGTCTGTTTTTGTGTCTCATTTTCTGCTTCTTTGCATATATGTAGTTTTTTAGTGAATGCTGGACTTGTTATTTTGTTGTTGTTCGATGCAAGGTTTTATTGCCTTTCTTTATAAGTTTCATTAAGGTAGGTCTAGAGTAGCCTTTACTTGGGCTGATTTAGTTTCACTAAAGTGAGAAACTTCTGGGGTTTTGCTAAAGCCTCAAGTTCTCAATAAAGACTTTCTGTTCTGATTGGTCCAGAGTCAAATGTCTCCCAGCCCTTTGGGAGCTCTGGGAATTACTTAACTTATTGAAGATATGTTTTTGGGAGGGAGTTGCTGCTCTATGAAGTTGACCCTGCACATGTATTTAGCAAAAAACTCAAGGAGACCCCATATGGATTAACTGAGCTCTTTGTCTCTATAATTTCTTTCTGTCAGATACTTTTTCTACCAAATTCCATTTGCCGTAGCCTCCTTGAACTCTGTTCTGTGTCCTCTTAAGTTGGTGAGACCCCCGTGTTCTTGGCTTACCCTTGCTGTACTGCTTGCTGTTCTGCACGGTTCATCCAGGCGGAAAGCTGGGACGCCCGTAGGACCCACTCATTGTTCCTTTTCTCTCAGGCATCATATCTTCTGCTGTGCTTCCTCTTATCTGATGTCTTATAAACAGTTTTTTATGTAGTTTATGCACTTTCCTAGTTGTTGATGGTGGCAAGGCTAATCTAATATCAGTTAATCCTTTGTGGCCAGAAACAATTTCAGCTTTTATAAATATTCTGTGTGTTTCTTCTTAGACATTAAGGTAGCCTTTTAGAACCTCCTTAGCGTTGAGAAAGAAGCAACTTTTTGGCAGGGGGAGAAGAGACTCCAGGGCCAGTGATTGTGCCCTGGACTGACACAAGCTGATATTAGACACAGGACCACAGTTGGGCATCCCAGAAAGAAAGGGAGTCTGACAACTGGGAGACGAGGGGGTGCTGTGGCTCTGGCTCTTCGCAGGTACTGTTTCCCAGTCACCTTCCACACATAAGGAATGTAAGTCAGGGACAGCCTGTACATCTAAACTATTCCAAGAAAGTGATTTCTTCACTGGGGCTTCATATCTATCATTTATGGATGTGAATTTTCCTTCTCCTTTGAATGTCTATGGCAATTTAAATATTTCTTTAATCGTTTTCTTCTGCATCAATGCTATTTATTGAGGACTTCCAAAAGCCAGGAACTCTGTTAAGGGATCTGCATTCATAAATTCACTTAACTTTCACTGTGACCCAATGAGGTAGGTACTGGTATGGTCTCTATTTTATTCACGAGGAAAGCAAGACTTGGAAAGATTAAGAAATTTGCTGAAGATCATGCACCTGCAATGTGCCAAAGCCAGGATTTGCACCCATGTCCTTTTCATTTCATGCTCTGCATTCATGATATCAGGCTTTCTCTCTGTCCTGCACACTACCTTTGTACTATAGTTGTTTCTGTGTCTGTCTTTGTAGTTTATAAATTGATTGAGAATAGGAACCCTGTACTTACATGTCTTGTGTTCTCATAGCGTCTAGCAGGGCCCTTCCCCACAGCAATTGGAAGAGAGAAAAGGAGAAAGAAACGTTTCCTTTATTATTTACTTGGAAAACAAATAGTCCTAAACTCTTAGAATTAACTTGCCTTCAAAATATTTCCTTATCAAGAATATTTTCCTCTCAAGTTACCTTTGTCTTATTTATTTTATTCCTAACAAATCATAGTTACTGGAGTCAGCGGACAGTAAATTAGCTATCCTTCTATAAAACAACAAATGGCAAAAAGGAAAGATGCATTTTTATTCTGTTGCAAAGTGTACTAAGCAGTAATTGCAGGCTTTGGGATAATGTGTTCTATGATATTTGTTCCTTTTGGTTGTGGACGTAAATGATCTCTTACAAGATTGATTTTTGTGTTATCTGTAGCATTAGATAAATATTTATTAAAATATGGGCTAAATAAGGATAGAAATAGTACAATCAGTAATTTGAAGTTATCTTTTTATTTGTGAGCCAAATATGTAGTGCTGTCTTGATTAAATCTGTCAGTAATCTGGGCAATGAAGCTATTATACAGGAAAAAGCCGACCCGAGCATTGACATCCCCAGGGTAGGATTTCAGAGCTTCTGGGTGCTTCCAAAGTGTTCTTACATTTGATGAAGAAAAAAGACTTGAATATTGGATGGCAGTTTCCACACTTCAGCCCACCTTCCCCTGGGGTCAAACATGCTTGTCACAGGCAGCATTTAAGCCACATGTGATAACCTTCCATAGCTGAGCTCTCTTGTTCCACATAGACTGGTATTTGTCAGGCCAGAGGCTACCTGTAAGTGAGAAAGCCTGGCTGCTAGAAGCTGTTAAAAAATCAATACCAAACTTCTTTAGAATCTTTCGTTATTCAATTAAAAGATGCCTCTAGCCCTTGGGTGAGTGAGGGGAGAGGGAGGCGGAGGGAGGTGGGGAGCCACATTGCCCCAGTGTCTGAAACCTTGAATTCAGAAAAGCATAAAGAGAGTGGAGACTTGTGAAAGGCAGTCAATTTTATTTTTATTTGACCACACTCTGTTCTTAGAGATTCTTTTTCATTGGCCCAAACCTATAACTTTCAGATTCAATAATCATGAAATTCTTCTCTATATTTTGGAACTGCAATGACTTCATTCAGAGTGAGCAACTTTAAATCTTTTTTTTTTTTTTTTTTTTGGTGAGACAGGGTTTTGCTCTGTTGCCCAGGCTAGAGTGCAGTGATGCGATCATGGCTCACTACAGTCTTGTTCTCCTGGGCTCAAGCAATCCTCTTGTCCCAGCCTCCTTGATAGCTGGGACTATGGGTGTGCACCACCACCACACCTGGCTAATTTTTAGATTTTTTGTAGAGATGAGGGGGTATCTCACTAGGTTGTCCAGACTGGTCTCAAACTCCTGAGTTCAAGCTGTCTCTTTACCTCAGCCTCCTAAATTGCTGGGAACACAGGTATAAGCCACTGTGCCCAGCCTAAGTCTTTATTTTCAATTATTAATGCTCACAAAAAGATCTGTAGTAAGATAGTTCTTGTCCTCTCTAAAGAGTGGGAGCCAAGAGACAGTAGAGAGGAAAAGAAGAGAGATGGGGAGGTTTATATTTCACAAGCAAAGCAAGAGAGCTTCTTAGAAATGAGAGGGAATTGTATTCCACATGATCTTTTGATATTCGGGATCTTTCATCTCTTGGTAATTTTATAAAATAGACAACCACTACAGTCACTTTCTTCCTTAGACACAATCGATTCATGAACATTCATCAAGGAATTGATTTGTGGTCCCTGGAGAACTGAACCAGATTCAAGCAAGAATGTGAAGGCCCATCACTAAATGCCATATGTTGTTTCTGATCCTTGAGACTCTCCTGTTGCCCAGTATGATGTTATGTTAAACATTAGTAGTTGGATCATAAGAACCACAAGGGAACACACGTCATTTTCCTTGTCTGGATAATGTTCTTTCTGTAGTTAGATAAAAGATTAGGACTCTTAGGTAACAGCGTATTAGGATGACTAGCTGGAAGAGAGGAAACATAGACATGATCAAATTCAAAGCAGTAGATACCTCAGATGCCCTGACCTGATCATTACACATTCTGTGCATGTAACCAAATATCACATGTACCCCATAAATATGTAAAATATTATATATCAATAAAAATCCTCTCAAATCCGAAAAGCCCCAAAGTACCATTAATGAATCCCACTGCCACCAAGCTAGGACTTAAAGGGTAATGGGGAGTTTTCATTTTTAAGAGAAACAAGCCCAAGAAAGGACTTTAGGTATACTCTCAACTAAGCTAAAATTTTTTCAGTGAATTAATTCATATTAAATATTGTACCTAATAGTCACACTCCATGAAGTTCATTTGTACATTAACTATCTTAATAATATGTTTCAACTGGGTGCGCTAACAGAATATAAGGTCATATTTATTACACTTGTTTTCAGGAGTTACAACTTCAAGTTTACGACATTGAATTTTCCTCGGGATGTTTCTTTATAGAAAAACGGTACAGACGGTCCCTGGCTTAGGGTGGTTCAACTTACGATCTTTTGACTTTACAATAGTGCAAAAGTGTATGTGTTCAGTAGATCATACTTTGAGTACCCATTCAAGCATTCTGTTTTTCACTTTCGGTGCAGTATTCAATACAGTTTCAGTACAGTATCAGTATATTACATGAGATATTCAACATGTCTTATAAAATAAGTTTGTGTTAGAGGATTTCACCCAACCGTATGCTAATGTAAGTGTTCCGAGCACATTTATGGTAAACTAGGCTGAGCCGTGATGGTTGGTAGGTTGGGTGTATTAATTGCATTTTCGACTTATTTGACTTATTTCAGCAGTATTTTCAAATCGTGATGGTTTTTTGTTTGTTTTATTTTTTTTGACACGGAGTCTTGCTCTGTTGCCCAAGCTGGAGCACAATGGCATGATCTTGGCTTACTGGAAACTCTGCCTCCCAGGGCCAAGTGATTCTCCTGCCTCAGCCTCCTGAGTAGCTAGGATTATAGGTGTGTGCCACCACGCTCGGCTAAATTTTGTATTATTTGTAAAGATGGGGTTTCATCGTGCTGGCCAGGCTGATTTCAAACTCCTGTCGTCAGGTGATCCACCCACCTTGGCCTCCCAAAGTGCTGGGATTGTGATTGTTTTATATGGACATAACTCCATCGTAAGTTGAGAAGCATCTGTATTCATTGACTAATTAAATACATATTTGTTTGAGGTTTACTGTGTGTAGAATGTTGTACTTGACTTTGTCTGAAATTATGCATTTATCCATTTATTCATTTAGCAAATATTTATTGTATGTTAATATATTCCAGGAACAGCTCTAGGCACTGGAAACGTTAAATCAGAATAGCAAATGAAGTTTCTGTTCCACCTGCGACCTAGGGGCCAATGAGGAAGTCAGATAGTACACAAGCCACAGATGCATGCATAATGCCATTTTGGAAAGAAGAGAAGGATTGGATTAGCTCATTTTAGTAATGCCTGACATTGTGTGACAGCAGCTGGGAAATCAAATACTGCGATATAACGATAGCATGATCTGACTTTTATAGAGAGCCAAGTATAGGGTCTTTTACAGATATCTATGTAGCTCTCATAATAGCTTTGTAAAGTACATGTTATTGATGCCATTTATTCAGATGGAAAAACTGAGGCCCAACGAGAATCTGTGAATTTCTGAAGTGCCCAAAGCTAGTAAATGGCAAAGTTTTTTAAATCGGACCCTTGCCTTCTGACCCTAAATTGCGTGATTTTTCTCTATATCGCTCGATATATATTGAATTAATCATCCGTGAATTCTTTCCTTTCTACATTTCAGGTTAAAAAAAAATCTTTCAGGAATAGAAAACGTTTTGCAATCACAGCAGTTATGGTTTTTGCTTTTGACTTTTGCATAAAGCTCCACGTTTGTTAAGTAGAGGAAAGAAGGAAGGAAAACTGTAAAAATTGTCCTCACACACTGTGTGGGTTTCTGTGAATCTCAGCCTTTTTGAGGCTGATTACACTTTGCAGTCTTCCTTAGGAAATGGATGGAAGTTTGAGCTGAGACACAAACAGGAAGGCTCCAGGCAGCATTTGTTCCACGGGCACCACCTCCTTAAATAGCTACCATGCGATGGAATTAGTTCTCCACTTAGAGAAGAAATTCCATTGCCCTTTGTTTCTGGCCCTGCAGGGCTAGAGGTGGTCAGCACTGTCCTGCCCCAGTTGAAGCAACTTTAATGGGTGTGGGGTGCTGAATGTGGACTGGGGATGGCTTCCCTGCCTTTGGGCCATGGGGAGACATCCTTGCAGAGGAGTTTTGTGGGTCTTCCGGAAGAATATCATCCCTGAGACTTTTAACCTGCTAAAAGGTAAGGTTTTAAGCACTTCTTAATAACTTTGGCCACAGACGTCTTTCTGCAGACTGGTTCTTTCTTCGATTTAAAAGAGAAAGGAAGGCACAGACAGTTGTGATAGCTTTTTTTAAAAAAAGTCTATTTTTAGGGGCTTATAGTTTTATTAGTAATTTATGGGTGCGTCAAATTGATAGTAAATTGCCATTTTTTAACCTTTCAAAGCAGATTTTTGTTGTGGTATGGATATGAGTTTTTAAAACTCAAATATAGAAGGGAAGTCCTATTGCTAATTTGAGAGGACTAGTTAAAATGTGTTCTTTATAGATGTGTAAAAATGAATGGCTTAGAAGTCTTTTCATTCCTATTTCTGTTTGTGTGCTGGAGGCTTTAAACTATCTAACCTAATCTTTCCAGTTAATTACTTAATTTTAGAAAAATCTACCGAGGTAGATAGAGTTCGTTAGCCAAGCAAGCTATTCTATTCTTTAATGGAATTAATGCACATCCGTGGTCAGGCTTATCAAGACTTTCCTCTTGCTCTCAGCACTGGAACAGAGGGTGCCCACCAGAAGTGGCTGTGTGTTGCCCTGGTCCTACAGGAGAGAGGTGGGTGGGGAAGGAATTCTACAGGAAGGAGGTTTGCTCGCGGATTTTTGTGACCTGCATCTGTCCATTTCTTCTGATCTTTCCGTGGCCTGTGTCTACCCCTCCCTTAAGCACCTTCTTGGTGATTAATTAGTACCTGTGTTAGTGTAGTCTCAAAGCCAAGGACCTAATTAGTCTGATCAATAGCACGCAGAGGCTCTTCTTCCAGAAACACAAATGTGTGCTCTTCCCAGAAAGGCTTCCATGATATCGATTAACCTCTTTTCATGTTCAATTTGTAAAACATTGTCTTGCATACAACTGCCTTGTCAAAGACTCCTTGTTTGTCTTTTATTTCATTTTTGTTCTTGTTCTCGTCCTTTGTTTGGGGTTTGGTTGGGGAGGAGGAGCATTAAGAGAGGTGGTCTTGCTATTTATTTGAGTTTCCTTTTATTTAAAATTAGATTCCAGTCATCTGCATCAGAGCATTATGGATTCGTTTTACTTGAGCAGTGTCATCTTTATATTTACAAAGCTGTGTTTATAGTTTCCTTATTGTTCTTAAGTGTTTTTAACCAGAGCATTTTGTAATCAAAAAGTCAAATCTTCTTTGACCCTATTGAGCTTGATTTTTAGATTGGTTTAGAGTGTGTTAAGGAAGCCTTCGATGAAATATTACTTGTTTTTATAGTGTGTGGAGGAAGGGGTAAGAGTTTTTTGTTTGTTTGTTTTACCTTCGATTATAGGTAGTGTAAGCAAAACCAAGGGCAATGATAGGACCATTCCCTAGTGATGCTTTGGATATGGCATTTGCTGGATGTGTTCAGTTGTGAAAATAATAACAGTTTACACATGCTTTGACGATGATTACTAAATAGGGAGATTTTCCCTAACTTTAAATCTAAGTAATAATGAATTTGCATTATATTTAGAAATGGTTTCTGTTTCACATTCTGTGGTTTCTTTCTAAGAGCCCCTACGTGTGATCACTGTTCCCCTCCCCTGCCCACTTGGTACGTGTGCCTGTCTTTTACCAGCAAATTTTGTAAGGCCCCTGTTAAACGCTAAAGGGATTAATTGTATATCAGTGGCACTAATTAAAGACAAGTTTAAGAAGATAGGACTTATGTTTAGATTTGAAAATCTCAACAAAGGATTTCATTTTTATGATCTTAAAGCCGAGGTGGAGAAAACAGTGGGAAAATGAGCAACACTTAGCTACCCAGGCTAGTAGAATCCTTTTACAGATAAGGAATCCTGAAAACAATGGGCACAGTAATACAAGGTTCTAAGGACAAGTTTCTGGCTGAAATTTTAGGAAAAAAATAACAATATAGCCCCTGAGATGAGCTAAAAGGAAATCAGTGCCTTTCTACGATAAGTAGAATGACAAGGTGAAGTAAAGATTTACTGGAAGGCCTCCTCCTGACTCCAGATGAGCTGAGTGCAGGAATGTGGTTTAATAATGCCTTTTTCAAACCCCAGCAGTGGTGTTTTGACTCAGTGTTGCTGACGTAAACACAGACCGAATGTGGAAATTTTCCAAAAGTAGAGAGTGGAAACAGTGCAGCCAAGATGTACAGTATTAATACAGCAAAGGCTTGGAGCAGCAGCTGGCCACCGCCTCGAGTATCACAGCCATTCAACTCTCTCTGAAGGTTCAGTGCTGCTGGCATTAAGACCATTCTTAGATAGAAGATTGCACCAAGAAGATTGCAACAATCACCCCAGGCACTCACCTAAACAGATGAAAGAAGAGACTTGAGAATAAGGGAATTGTTTCTTGGTGATGCAGAAGCCTGTGGATTGAGAAAAGAAAAAGGGGCTGGGAGCAATGGTTCCTGCCTGTAATCCCAGCACTCTGTGAGGCTGAGATGGGCGGATCACCTGAGGTCAGGAGTTCGAGACCAGCCTGGCCAACATGGTGAAACCCCATCTCTGCTAAAACTACAAAAATTAGCTGGGGGTAGTAGTGCACACCTGTAATCCCAGCTACTCAGGAGGCTGAGGCAGGAGAATAGCTTGAACCCAGGAGGTAGAGGTTGCAGTGAGCTGAGATGGTGCCACTGTACTCCAGCCTGGGTGACAGAATGAGACTCCATCCCAAAAAAAACAAAAAAAGAGGAAAAAGGGTATTGAGGGGGGTGTTTGGGCAAGGTGAATGCTGATTAGATGGGCATTCATTGTTGGGAGACTTTAGTGACAAACAAATGGTAGGGTTACAAAGCTCATTTACCAAACAAACTCAGGAAGTAAGCAGAGTAAACATAGGTGTCTCTGTTAGCTGTGAAGATTAGCTTAAACAATTCTCTGCTTGTCAGATATATTTTAAAAAATGAACATGAAGGTGTAAACATTTTTTCTTTTTTTTTTTTTTAATGAAGATACATGGTAAAATTGGGACCAGACATGGAAAGGATATTTCTTGCTCAGCTACAAATCACACTAGCTTAGGCATCCCGAGAGTCCAACTGAGCGCTGCACAAAAATCACCATTGGGACATAAACAGTCTTTTTTTTTTTCCTGCTTAAAAAGATGTCTAGAAGGCATACTATTTCAGTTATTTATATACTAAAGTGGTATTTAGCTATCTGAAACTTCCAGAGTAAGAAGGTGGTGATCAAGGTTTTTTTGCCTTGTTTTTCTTGCTGCTCCACCGTTTGCAGAGCTCATTCCAAATAGTGCATCCGTAAACTTGGAAAGGAATGCTGAAGATGTGGAGGCAGTAAACACATGGCAGTTTGCAGGAGAGCCCAAGAGCCGACCAGCATCTGCAGTGCTTAGTAGAACATCTGCAGTAACTTAGAAATATTCAAGGCAGGTGCTGTAGAGCAAATGTAACTAAAATAGAGGCCCATAAATGTGTTCACGTCAAACAACTCTTGAAAAATATTAGCAAATTATACATTGTCTTCCAGTTCATGCTTTGCCAATTATTCAATAAGTATGAATCTTCTAGTATCTTTTTGTTAAAAAAATACTATAAGATTTATTATTTGTTCCATCTCTCATAGCTGCTGTTGCTTTTTTTTTTTT
>NW_016107477.1:1638951-1667684 GCF_001604975.1 Cebus imitator
AAAAAAAAAAAAAAAAAAAAAAAAAAAAGAGAGAGAGAGAGAGAGAGAAAAGAACAGCCATGATACAATTTTTAAAAATATTATACAAATCCATCTTAACACTTTTCGAGAAGTGATGTAATTTTCAAAGCATCAAAGGTGGCTGAGGTCTCAAGGCACCGATGACTGGAAAGCTATAGGTTTTTGCGGCAATGGCAGAAGTGGAATTATAGAATGCTGGAGGTAAGACAGGACCTTCGGGATACAACGCTGGGGATGGGAGTTTTCTCACTTGGCTCAGGGAAGCACAGGAGGTGGGGAGGAGGGTTCTGGGGTAGAAGGTGGAGGAGAATCCGAGTAGCCTCTGGATCTCCATCCATGATTCAACTGGAGCTGCTCTGCATTTATCCCTCTGAAATCCTGGTCTTCTATCCACATTTTTCTTTGAACAAATGTCATAATTCAACCACGTTTGAAACTGCTGAACAAATCCATTTGCTTGTACCTTGCTGGTTATGCCTGAGAGCTGAAATCTTGGTCCCCTCCAAGGAAAGGAGGCGGGGCATGGTGGCTCACACCTGTAATCCCAGCACTTTGGGAGGCCAAGGCGGGTGGATCACTTGAGGTCAGGAGTTCGAGACCAGCTGACCAATGCTTGATTACATTCATTTAGAGTCAGCTCCTGCCTTACTCATAAGGCAGGGCATGCATTTTGGGGCCCATTTCAAAGTAAAGCATTCCTCTAGATATGCACCCTAAGTGCTACTATTTATTCAACACCCTTCAGTGTGCAGGCATTTTACAAATATAGCTTCATTCATTTTCAGAAAACTCCATGCAGAAGTGATTATCCATAACATACAGATATGGAAACTGAGGCACAGTGAGGTTAAGTGTTTTGCCCAAGTTTATACAGCTAAACCTCAGGGCAAGAATGAGAACCAGAGTTTGTTTGACTCCAGGACCTGGGCACTTTCCCAGACAGTGCAAAATGAATGACAAAATGTGTTGTCTGTGTTTTTCAGTCAAGAGGTAGTAGAAAAACTCTGAGGTTTTGGTAGAAGTAGCGGCAGAACTTGGCACAGTCTAGGGAGGCTGTTTCTCCTCGTTGATGGGGCCCTTGTGTGCTCTATTCTCAAAGGGTATTTACTTCTTTTCGGACTTCTCTCTCGAAGGATAAGATGATACTTATTCTTCTCTTCTACTAATACGTAAGTATTGTGGGGGGAGTGTGTGTGTGTGTGTGTGTGTGTGTGCTGGATGTGTGCTGGGTGTACTGTAGTGATTAAAGAAAGGAAAGGAGGCGGGGCATGGTGGCTCACACCTGAAATCCCAGCACTTTGGGAGGCCAAGGCGGGTGGATCATCTGAGGTCAGGAGTTTGAGACCAGCCTGACCAATATGATGAAACACCGTCTCTACTAAAAATACAAAAATTAGCCAGGCATGGTGGCATGCACCTGTAATCCCAGCTACTCAGGAGGCTGAGACAGGAGAATTGCTTGAACCTGGGAGGGAGAGGTTGCAGTGAGCCGAGATCAAGCCATTGCACTCTAGCCTGGGCAACAAGAGCGAAACTCCCATCTCAAAAAGAAAAAAACAAAAAAACAAAAAAAAAAAAACAAGGAAAGGAATCACACACCTTACTTCTTACGAACTGTAAAAGTTTGAGAAAGAATGTATTATAGAGAATTATTTTATGTTCTTAAGCCCTGAGTGGATTCCCAGTAATCTTGGCTTAGGCTTTTTGGCTGTTACGTGACCACTTTGGATTTGTAAACTGATACATCTGTCAAAGTCCAGCTCAATTTCCACACCCCACCCCTTCCCTTAAAGCACTCTCACCACCCCTCACTCTGAAGACTATGTTGGCAATATGCTTCCTTTAATATTTGCACAATCCCATAAGCAGCAAGGTGAGGATTCTTTTCAGATGCATTCTTCAGTCTGCTTGGCTAGCCTGTAGGCCCTATTGGGTAACATACCTCTAATAGAGAGCTAGCCTTTAGTATTAGTTGATTCATTCATTATGTTATCCTCTCATTGGTTCTATTTCTGAATCTTGAGCCTATATAGATTGTTCTTCCCCAAGATAGTTCTTGAAATATTTGAAGATAGTGATCATGCATCCCTGAATCCTTCTAAATTTCTCCAGTGCTTTCAACATTTTCCCACATAGCGTGGCTTCTTGACTGTCTGACTTTGACCATGCGCTCTGAAGTAATTCCTATTAACATTCTCCTTTACATGTGGTGCCTAGAGCTGAATTCCCGTTTTGCTGGATTTAGGACAATCGTCTCCCCTTTTTGTGTTGTATACTTGTATACTTCTATGCCACTTAAGACCCAATTAGTTTTATTGGCATTTATGTAATGCTGTTGGCTTGCACTGACCTAGTTGGCCCAAATCTCTCTTTTTTTTCAAATGACCTGTACTCGGGCCAGGAAAAAAATCATCGTAAACATATACTGAAGTTTCTGCACTTCATACTTCTTTCTATTAAATTTCATCCTGCTAGTTTTAGTCCATTAGCTCTTCCAATTGAGAATTTCTTGATTTTTAGATTCGTATCCATAGTAGTCTATTTGAATAGTAAGGAAAATTATCCGAGAAAAAAAATTTCTAAGGTTGTAGAAAAAATTTAATATTTCCGAAGAGTGTACTCATGGTATCATGATGAGAAACTTCAGGGGCATTTTACAACCTAGTGGTTAAGGTCCAAAAGCATTTCCTATGGCATCTGAAGAATCTGTAACTATATCTTCTCCTATATCGTTGCTTACATGAACTCCTCGTCCATTTTACCCCATTCCCTGACCTTCCCTGGCTGTGTAGCTTTGCTCGCCAAGGGCTTCTAGAATGCATGTCGTACCTGTACCATCTCTGCCATTCAGAGTCCTGCCCACTCTCCTCCTTGAGATCTTTCCTGAACCTTTAATAGAAAAATACTTTCTCCTTCCTTTGCTTTCTGAAAGCATTGTCTAAAACTCTTAGCATTAACTGTATCCATAAGTGCTAAGCCTGTATGGTATCATGGTTGAGAGCAGAGATTCTGGAAACGGACAGCATCTGTGAAAATCCTAGCTGTATCCCCTCATTATGTTATAATTGGGAGCAAGTGAATTTTTCTCTCCAAACCTCAGTTGTCATGTCTGTAAAATGGAATAGTAGCATCTACCTTATGGGTCACTGTAAGGATTAAAAGAGTTCGTATGTGTAAGTGCTTAGAATTGTGGATGGCATGAGTAACTGCTAATAGTTGTTAGCTATATTTACAGGCACTCAATAAATGTTTGTGAATTTTACTGGAGAAGCTGAGTAACTTTGGGCCATGATTTCTTAAATCCTCAAAGCTTGGCTATCAGAGGAAACATTTTCAGATTTGTAGATACAGGATATTGGATGGGAACAGTATTTTCCCAAAGAGGCGTTGTGAGACATTCTCCAACTAGAGATCATACTCACAGATTTTTGCACTTGCAGTCAGCTGGGAAGGTAAATGTTAGTCACATTTTTATAAGCACTGTGCATATCCATTGGTATCAAGTAAGGCAAGGTAGTTTGGAGAAATAAGGCCTCCATGTTATAAACTGTGATTATTAACATTATAATTAAAATGCTTAATTGTTCTAAGCCCAATTTTAACTTGTATGACCATGGTCTCATACTAATTTGCATTTTGTTTTGTGTCGCATGTGAAAAGAAATTGTAAAATGATTTTCCTTTTATAAAGTATAAGCCTTATTCTTTAAAATAAAAAAAAAGCATCACAATGAAAGAGCATCACAAACACATCCCTCTATCATTTGGCATTTATCTTGGGGATTAGCTGTCTTTAGGCTATTGACTGACTCTGACCTCAATATTTATTGAAGGTCTACCAAGAATCTTATGTTGGGCTAGGTAATATAGAGATGTTAAGAAAGATAAGGTTAAATTTCTGTATTCAAAAGCTTATTTGGAGATATAACACATAGTAACTAAAATAATAAAAGATATGTTATAAGAAAGTTCTGTAGTCCATTAATTACTAAGTCACTGGTGTGTAATTGGGTACCATGAAAGCCTAGAAAAGACATTTCTTAATTGCTATATACCTATTTCAATTGTATTCCTAAACTGTCATTTCAAGAAGCCCAGAGAGTAATGGATACAAGATTTGAGGATATTACCAAAACTAACAGTAATAGATTTCTGTAAAACGTTTCTTTCTTTCTTTTGTTTTTTTTCAGACAGGGTCTGGCTCTGTATCCCAGGATGGAGTGCAGCAATGTGATCTCAACTCACTGCAGCCTCTGCCTCCCGGCCCAAGCCATCCTCCACCTCCACCTCCACCTCCCCAGTAGCTGGGACTACAGGCACACGTCACCAGGCCCAGCTAATTTTTTTGTATTTTTTGTAGAGATGGGGTTTCACCATGTTGCCTAGGCTGGTCTCAAGCCCAAGTTATCTGCCTGCCTCTGCCTTGGCCTCCCAAAGTGCTGGGATTATTATAGGCGTGAGCCACCATGCCTGGCCCAATAGCGTTTCTTTGACAATTTGCTCTATTATTAAGTAGTGAATTTAAGTACGCCTGATGAGGAGGATAATTATAATAGCTAACACATTGTATTTAGTTATGATGGTGACCTTTTGGAGACAAGGAGAAATTGGGTTTCAGAATGGTACATAGGTTACTCCGTCAGTAAGTAGTAGATCGGGGATTCAATTCACGTTGGTTTGACTGCAAAGCCCTCTTTCTTAACCGCTGTAGTATCTTGTCTATGATTAGACAAGATACTAATCTAATCATTAAAGTTCCATGATTAGACCATTATGGATGAATTTTAGCATATATGATTGGAGTGGGGGTTTGTGCTGAATTTGGAAAGGTAAGCTAAGGCAGGTTATGAAGAAATTTTTATACAACCTAACAAGTTTGGAACATCCTCCCAACAATTGGGGAATATTCATCCAATGATTGTTAATAAGACATACAAAATTTTTGTTTTACCAACATGACTCTTGCAAGGATATTTAAAGAGTATTAAAATGAGAGGTGTTGGGAGACCAGTGAGGTGGTGCAATAGCCTAGATATATTATAAACTTGAATACTGGATGTACAACAGAAGAGAAAAAGATGTATTTGAAAGATAATGTTCAAGGGAGACTCACCTGGATTTGTGAATCTATCCAGTAGGGAGGGCAAAGAAGAGGGAGTAGTAAAAAATGACAAGTATGGCCTGGCATGGTGGCTCACGCCTGTAATCCCAGCACTTTGGGAGGCCAAGATGGGCGGATCACAAGGTCAAGAGATGGAGACCATCCTGGCCAACAAAGTGAAACCCCGTCTCTACTAAAAATACAAAAAAATTAGCTGGGCATGGTGGCGCACACCTGTAGTCCCAGCTACTCAGGAGGCCGAGGCAGGTGAATTGCTTGAACGTGGGAGGCGGAGGTTGCAGTGAGCCGAGACTGTACCGCGCCATTGCACTCCAGCCTGGGTAACATGAGCGAAACTCCCAAAAAAAAAAAAAAAAAAAATGACAAGTATGTAATGATGCCATTACTAAGATTGGGAAAAGGGATTACAGTTAGGAGTGAGGTGAGCTTTGGACAAGATGGATTTCAAGTGAAGGAGAACATGCAGAACACAATTTGACATCCTGAGTCAGAGCTGAAGAGCAGTTAGCCCAAAGATTTGCAAGGCTGGGCACAGTGGCTCATGCCTGTAATCCCATCACTTTGGGAGGCTGAGGTGGGAGGATCACTTGAGATCAGGAGTTCAAGGTTAGCCTGGGTAACATAGTGAGGCCTCATGTCAACAAAATTTTTTAAAACTTAGCAGGTCATCGTGGCATTCACCTGTAGTTACAGTTGTTCAGAAAGCTGAGGTGGGAGAATCACTTGAGCCCAGGAGGTCAAGGCTACAGTGAGCTATGATTGCACCACTGCATTCCAGCCTGGGCAACAGAGCAAGACCCTGTCTAAATAAACAAATAAATAAATAAATAAGTTGTGAACTCTTAGCCCGTAAGTAAAGAGAAGAGAATGGACAAGGTTGTGGGGAGAAGCTAGGGCTGCTGCAGGTAGGAAGATATTGACAGAGTATGAAGGACAGTACCCAAGAAAGCCATCGGTTTTGAATCTCTGACCCTCCTTAGCATTTTTCCAATCTGGTGGCTACAGTAGAGACTCTGATTGGACATAAGTATTTCCCAAGCCTTTGCCAATATGATTACCAGCCATTCTTTAGGGTGGTTCCCTTAGGCATTAGCTAAGCCATTAACTCTCAGTTTTTTCAAATATTCTCAGAAGATTAACTCCAAACTTGGGAAAGTGTTGCCCTTTAGAAATCAACTAAGAATTGGTGTAGTCTGGAAATATGTATAACTCATTCATAAGCATTTGTTTGATTAGATGTATCAACCTTTCTCTGGGATGTTTTTTCCATGAAGTTGGCATGTTACATTTCTCGTTTTGAAATAAATTAGTGCAGTGATGAGTCCACATGAAATGACTGACAATTTCTTAATGAGCTGCAAGTTTCATGTCAAATCCCCTGGAAACTTTACTGGCAGCCTCCTATGTCCTAAAAATGTATGAGTTTCTTCATTCTCTTGTGGTACCCTCTTTCAGTAATGAAGAGAAGAAATTGGTCATGTTGTCCATTCATAAGCAGCTTTTTAGCAGTGGTCACTGCATCGGAAATAATACTGCAACAGAAACAATACTGCAAGTAGCTTATGGGAAAATACCCAAGGCACAGGGCAGAGTCCTGGCTCTGAGATCTGACTGCCTGAGTTAGAATCCTAGCTCTTCCTCTTAATCAGCAATCTGTCTTCAGACCAGTGGCAAACGCTCCTTAAGCCTTTGTTTCCTTATCTATAAAGAATACCTATAGGATTTCTCATGGAATTGCTGAGGATTTCCAACAGGTATTTTACTTAATATTGGCCACTAGAGAGTGAACTAATGAGCATTAGTGCATCTGGATGAGAGTTGATTTTGCTCTTTTATTGTTCTTTAAATACCTTTATGAGTGACTGTCTGGAAGTGTTTTTATCTGACTTTACTGAATACCTAGGTGGTACTGTGAATAATAGATTATCAAATATTAGCGATTATTGGGCTATCACAGCAGTTCATTCTTCTGGATTTGGAAGACTATACTTTTTCAGGGTATTCCTCCCTTCCTCTTATAGAATCACCACTTCACATCTGTAAGCAGAGCACTGGCTAACTCTGTGGCTTAAGCAGGGGTCAGAACATCTGAAGAAATCTGCAGATATTCTGGTATGTTCATATTCTTTGTTCTCCAGACCAGGTCACAAGAATGCTTGCCTGAGTGAGTATTGTAGTAGAAGTGTTTACTTTAATGTCCATTATGTAGACTCATGCAGAGCCTAGGCGTTTTTGTAGGCCATTATACATATCAAACTTAGTTTGGATCCAGATATTATTGAAGGGTGCACTGTGTACTGCACATGAAAATAATCCTGGATGGTGTTATCTGGAAAATTACCCCAAATTACAGTACTAAGATAGATATTGAAGCTCTGCAAAGTAAGTAGTGAAATCTTACATCTGCTGATTAGGGTTGTGGAATTTACCTGGTAGAAAAGGAATAATAAGCTGGGCAAAATAGACGTTATCAGGAACTGCATACATTTGTCACATTTCCTTGGGTGGAACAAAATTGCAAGAGGCTTTATCATTGCGTCTACTTGGTTTTCACAAACTGAATATGAACACTGTTTATATTATAGGCTTTCCATTTTGTTTTCATGAGAATTCTACAAAGTTTCAATATATAGCTTCCAAGGTACAAGTATACCATGATCTCCTAAATGGCCGTTGTATGACCACTGTCTGCCCGAGTTCTAGGGTGGAGGTCACATTCAAGTGCTTGCCGGTCCTTATAGACAGTAGAAACATCTGCCTATTTTTGTATAGCATTTTAAACATCTTCCTCATATCAGAGATGCTATATTAGGTAATGGTGCAAATTCATTTGTCAAGACTCACGCAGGCATCTGACAATTCCTTACTGCTTTAAAATTACTCTGACCTGCGTGCATCTTTCTAACAAGCTGCTGGCAGAAATTCAACCATCTTGCCACAAAAGTAAATCAACGACAACTCAAAACGTCCTAACTTTGAACCTGAGAATCCCTAGCTTATATAAGAATGATCCCTATGAACTAGAACAGTTAGGAGAACTTCATGGGAAATATGAGCCTTGCAGCCAGACGTTGGAAAGGAGAGGAGAGCAGAAGAGATCCAGGAGCTTCCAGGCAGGGCTGCTGCTTGTTGAGCATGAGCTGGACTTACAAGGCCACCCCAGCTCAGTGACTAGGCCATACGGCTGCCCAGAATCAGCTGGTCATATGCAGAAGCCAGACTGCTGAGCTGCTGCTTCTGGATAGAATTGGATCTCAAGCAAGCATTCCCATAAAGTCAGCCCTTGGTATCTGCAGGTTCTGCATGGGCAGATTCAACCAACCTTGGATCAAAAATATTTGGGATAAAAAAGTATAATAATATGACAAAAATACAAATTAAAAAACCAATACAGTATAACAACTCTTTACATAGTATTTATGTTGTGTTAGGTATTACAAGTGATCTAGAGATGACTTAAAGTGTTGGGAGGATGTGCTTAAGTTATATGCAAACACTATACCATTTTATATAATAAACTTGAGCATTGGTAGAATTTGGTGTTAGTTGGGAGACGGGGGTATAGAGCCAATCCCCCTCAGATGCTGAGGGATGCCTGTGTAACATTTAAGCAATGGAAGCTGAGAAAAAAAAAATCAATCAGTCTTGTAATGCCCATGAATTTCACAGTCACCTAATGTACCTTTCTTTATCTCTGGTGATAAAATTTATATTCTAACTCTGAGCCCCTACTTCTGACAGCAGAAAAACTCCATCTAGTCACAGCCACAGCCAGTCGACTTGATCCAATTTAGCACTTTTTAAGTTGCTTCTGGTTAAAATTCAGGAATATTCAGAGTATTTCCCCTTGATCCCCCTCCTTTCCTTGTATTGCTGCTGGAAGCCATTGCGTCTGGAGAGGCAATCAGGACAGTCAGGGGCATCTGTGTTCTTGACTCAGCCTTCCTGTGCTGTCTGAGCTTTGACCCCATGGGACTGAACACAGTGCTGCTGGGATGGAAACATGGATCTGTGTGGTGCTCCTACTTGTCTCTCTGATATGAGTTTAGCCTTCAGCCTGTTTCAGTTTCTGGAAGGAAGTGTTCACTCTGCAGCCCCTGCCACAGGGACCCTTATTTCCAGCCAGGCATGTCTGTCAGACTCTGAGAATCAATCAGTCTCTGTCTGCTTCTTTTTCTCTCTCAGATAAAGTGTGCACCCCTGAGGCTGTGCAGGGAACTCCTGACCCCATCACTCCCTAGCAGGAGCGGGAGCTGCTGTCTCTGCCCATTCTTCTTGCCCTAGTGACATGGGATGTGTCTCTGAGGCTGCTTCCTTAATCATAAAAGAAGGGAAGCCGGAAGCAAGTGTCTTTCTAGATCCTCGGAGACTTCGTGAGGAAGCCTGTGAAGGCCCCATTTCCCAGCTGACAGATTGTGGCCTTGTTCTGGGGGCGGGGCACCGAACACATGGCCTCTGATTGCTCATAATGATTTTTTCTTCTCTAAATCCTTTCCTTCTCCCTAGTTTGGATGGAGTGGTGAAAAAAACTTGTTTTGCCAGTTGATATCTCTTTTCAAAACTGTTTTTGTCTCTCATTTGAACTAGAGCCAAGATTCTGGAATCTGTTTGCTGCTTTTATTTTTCTTCCTGACAATTCTCCCTGGGGCAAGTGGCAAACTGGCCAGCCCATATCTCTTGGAATATGGCTGTAGGGATGGGGGCAGGGCGCATATCAATCAACAAGCTATCATTTTATCCTGGCAGAGAGTACCCAGATCTGACTCATCAGTCAAGGCTCAAGCCAAGTTCTCACTTCCTGGAGATTCCAGCTGTTTTTTTTTAGCTGCCTCCCCAGCCTTGGGAAGGTCTGTTGTGCTTAGCCACTGCAACTGATGAGAAGTAGAGCATGTCCTTGGTTGTGAGAGTGGGGGGTAAGGGGGTGAGATAACCTTGTTTTTTAGGGCAAATGGGTAAAAGAGTGTTCACTGTTTTTAACACATTGAAAATCCAAATAGGAGGATATTACTCTGTTAATGTTATTCCCAACAGCCTCGGTTAGAGTATTAATGAGGAATCCCTTGAAATATACATATATATCACTGTCTGAGATTATATGTCATATTTTATATACAATTATATATTTGTATATAATGTGTGCCCATATAAATTTCTCACACTTCTGATTTGATCTTTTTTAGTAGCTGGCTGTTTGGTCTTGGTGCTTACTGATTCTTACTTTCTTTGGGTCTACCTTTTTTCCCAAATCTTGGAAATCCACCGGTAACATTGTATCTAAGTTCTAAAAAGGAGCAGGAGGGTTTCAGGCTATGTGCCCCTGAGACCAGTGTGAAAGCTGGTCTTCCCACCACTGCTGCAGCCAGCCCCAACCCGCCAGTCCTGTTTCTCCAAGAGAACCTGTTGAGGCCGCTCTATTCTTCACTCCTGAGCTGGCCTTTGGATGGCTTCCCAGCACTTTGCCTCAGGCATTCAGTTTTTTTTTTTTTATTTTTAAATCTTTAATCCTGCCCCTACTTACCTCCTTGGGGTTCTTTTCTTCCTAAAGATTACCTATAGAAATAAACAGGGACCTTCTGCAGTTTTTGTTCATGTCGTCCCCCTCGAGAAGTCCAGACTCTTTGTGTTTTAAGGGCATTTACTTTTAACCACAGGACATAATACATTGCTGAATTAGTAACAAGTTCACTGGGACTCTCCTCTACCTCTGTGCTCTGAGAGGCTCTGGGGGAGCTTATCCACAAGTCCCCTTGCCCACTGGTTCCCAGCTGGGTTTGGTCAATGGGAGGCGTAAGAGACAGTGAGAGACTGGGAAGAGGGTGAGACTGGGATGCTTATTCTCCGTTCCCAACCCTAGGGAAGGCCTGTGTTCCTCTATTCTGTACCCAAGACCACAGCTCTTTTCTTGACCCTGGCCTACTCCTGTTCCAGCTTTAAAGCTCTTTGGTTCTGGCAACCACTCCTTCCCTTTGGGCTTCCAGTCTAGGGCTGGTGATGCCTCATCCTCCTCGTTGCTAACTGTTAAGTTCCTTAATTTTTTCTTCCCCTCATGCTGCTCAATTTTGCAAATAACCAAGCAGACTCTTATTAAAGCCTCCTGAGTTACCTCTTTGAGTTTACTATCTATTTCCTCCTGGGACCCTAGTCAAATCCATGCAGTTGAAGATCCCTAGAGCCTAGGTCCCTGGGGTGGCCTGCTCCTGGAGCTGTGTCAAAACCGTAGCCCAGCAGTATTTGTAACCCCTGGGAGCTTTATTGGAAATGAAGAATGTTAGATTCTGCCCCAGTCTTCTTGAATCAGAGTCTGCATTGTAACCAGACTGCCAGGTGATTTATATGCGCCTAGATTGAGAAGAACTGCTGTAAGGAGCAAAGAGCCAAGAGCCTGGTTGAGTTGATGCATTCTGAATGTAATCTCTTTCATTTCTGGGGAAAGCCCTCAACTATTCGTACTTCTCCCGCCCTGCCTCCAACTGCTTTCCTACCTCCTCACACACACACGGAGCAAAGCTCACGCTCCTCTTACCTCTTTTCTTATTTATTCCACAAAGTGTTATTGAATCCACTCAAAACTCCAGGCAAGGTGGTAGATGTTAGGGATACAGAGAATGAGAAAACATGTTCCTGCCCTCAATTTGATTTAGTGAAAGAAAGAAGACATGATCGTAGTCAGTTTCAGCTCAGTAGGAAGTACGTAACAGAGATGGGAACAAAATGATGTGGAAACAAAGGTCAAAGTTATCTAAAGTTACTTTGCCTGATGAATGTTAAGTCCCTCTGTAAAATCCTTTGGAATGCGTTTTCTAATTTTAGTTACATGTGAAAAGATTGAGTAAAGATATCTGGTTATAATCTCCCGCCCTCAAGCTTTATTGGAATGTCACATTGGACAAATAGCAGTGTCTCTCCCAAGAACAGTTAGGAGTAGTCCATGGAGTCAGAGCTGTTTGTTCTGAGGCAGCTGCTGAGCAGCAAATGGCTGTGGGTAGCCAGAGCCTGAAGAAATTAAGGAACTGATTTTTTTTTCCAAAAGGAAATTTGTGGAGAAAACACCAAACGATTCCTCATAAGCTGTCTTTGGAATTAATTTCATTTCTTGTTAAAACACCTAAATCCCTCTTTCAGAAGGGTTCTCCCGTGACTTCTTAATTGGGTCCTCTTCTTTTATCGCCTGTAAGGAACACTCCCCATTCACGGCCCTGCATAGTTCACATAAGTGAAATAACACAGATTCCAGATTACCTAAGCAAGAGTGGTGGAACGCTTTTTCATATCATTATAAATGTTTAAAAAAGAAATATTGGCTGAGGGCTTTGAATACTGATTTAACCCATTTATTCATTTATTGAAGAGGACCAGGTGTGTCACCCAAAACTTAACTCTTTCCTCACCCCTTCCTGGCCCTGTAACTCAGTGGTAAAGATAGGTCCATCACTCTGGGTTCCTGAACTTTCTTTCTACCTCCAATGCTTCCTTGTTTGGCCCAGCGATCTCTTAGACCAGCACAGTTGCTTCCTACTCTTTGCTTCCTTAGTCTGTAAGCACCTGAAACTTGGATTGACATCTGTGCATACTTGCAGGAATTGATGCCCTGACTGTGGTCCTGCACCCGTGGTATGTTGTAACTCTTATTGTATGATAAATGACTAAACCAACCAGCAGGTTTTGAGAATTCCAAGGAAGTGGGTGCAGTTGAGAAACTGAGAAAGGGATTACTGTGCCTGTGATGTGTAAATGAGCTTCCATGTAGATGTGAGCATTAGACTGAGATGGACCTTTTCAGGCTTGGTTTTCCAGTGACAAATACCACCCAGTAATAGTGCATGAAATTAATTTGTCAGTATGTCCATTTGAAAAAATGAAAGAGAAAAGGAAATAGGTCAGAGTATATCACACATAATGAGACTGTTTCATGAAATTTTAGTTACATATAGGAGGTATGTGTATGTACTGGATAGAGATCTAAATTGTGTTTTTCAATATGGATTGACATTAAACATTTTTTGAAAAACACTCCCTGAGGAGATGTCTGTTTGAAATTAAGAGAAGTTTCATTGGGAGGAATAAGTGGGAGGGAGGTTTATGTCTTTAAATGGGAGAAGAAATGTCATTTGAACAAAACAGTATTTTGACATGGAGTGTCTAAGGTGGTGATTTCCAGAGTTATTAATTTGTACAAACTAAACTACAACTAGACATTAGTCCTATTGGTTCATAAGCTTATATATTATACTTTTTCATTTTTTTCTATTTTATCCCCCCCCCTTTTTTTTAGCTTTTAGTAAAGAATTTTTTGACCCTGTCATATCTACTTTAAAAAAAATTTAAGAGAATTTTCCTAACTATGCCAATCTAAAAGGGATATAGGTGTATACCCAGATTAAGATAAATTGGTGTCAATGAGGATTAAAATGTGATAATCCGATGGAGAAGAGCAGTTCTCAGGAAGGAAAAGTTGGTGCCCAGTTTCTCTCTCCACTAACTTCTCCCATCACTGGGGGTCCCCACCATTGTCCCATTGTAACCTTCCAACCACACACCACCCAGCATGCCTTTTTGGGGTATACTGACCACTTCATTCTTTGAAACTATTATTCCAATGCCCTTGCTATTTTGCTAGGTGAATCCCTGAAAAAATGATACAAGATTCTACCATTTAAAATTTGATTAAAAGGATCAAAACAAATTATCCTCACAACAAGAACTGCCATTCAAAGCATTTAAAGCTATTTGCTATGGCTATTGATATATAAATATTAATAGCTATAAAAGCTATTTGCTGTGGGAAAAACATCCCTAAAATAGCAAGTTTTCTTTTCAGAGCTCAGCTTCTTACCGTCAAAGTTTTTTATTCTCTAGGCTTTTTCCTATGACCTAAAAATATTGAAATGTTCTCATGTGATCATTTATTCAGAATTGAAATTGGGGTTGTGCGTGGTGGCTCATGCTTGTAATCCCAGCACTTTGGGAGGCCACCTGAGGTCAGGAGTTGGAGACCAGCTTGGCCAACATGATGAAACCTGTCCCTACTAAAAATGCAAAAATTAGCTGGGCATGGTGGTGGATGCCTGTAATTTCAGCTACTAGAAAGGCTGAGGCAGGAGAATCACTTGAACCCAGGAGGCAGAGGTTACAGTGAACCAAGATGACACCACTGCACCCCAGCCTGGGTGACAAGAGCAAAATTTCATATCAAAAAGAAAACAAAAAAGAATTGAAGTTGACCTTGTAAATGTATTTTGAGGATAGGAAAAAAAAACAACTAAAATAAGAATCAGCATCTCTTGAGTGAAGAAAGTTCTTTAAGCTACATTGTTATTATTTACTTTCCTTTATACTAATAATATATCATTTGCTTTCATGTTTTAGGTAGAGATCATCAGTGAGAATGGTTAAAGATAATCTTTTTTTTTAAAGGGATGTAGTCTGTAACTGGGGAAAACTTCTTTCATGTAGTTTGGTGATTTCAACAATGGAAGGAACTTTAAAAAGTTACTTCTACCTGGGCCCCACCCCTTGAGATCCTGATTATTTTTATCTAAGACAATATAGCGTAATGTCTGTGCACAGAGAGTAAGACTTTACAGAGTTGTGATGTGCAGGCAAGGTGATGGCACTTTGAATTTTAATCTGGTGGGTTAGCTTTCCTTAGGTGTCCCCTTGGGTGTTTTCTTTCACTGTTCAAAAACACAGTTTTAACCAATGTTATCATTCCTTATTAAAAGTGTTAGACACAATCTCAAAGACAACTGTATTTTAAATATACAAATACAAGAGATTTCTTAATGTAAAAGCATAATTACAACTTTTTTTTTTATTACAACTTTTTAAATAATCTAACTGCCCTCTGTAATGGTTGGACTGACAGTTGATTACTCCGTCATTTCCTGTTTAACTAATTTGAGTAGTTCTGCTTTGTTCTGCATATTCTAGTTCATTCTGCCTTTTGTCTAGTCAGAAACTACAGCTTGGCTTCAGTTTCTCCTGGTCTTGAGGCATCTGCATGTCCATAGTTGATAAGATCTGGATCTGTGTCCCTGCCCAAATCTCATGTTGAATTGTAACGCAGTGCTGGTGGTGGGACCTGGTAGGAGGTAATTGGATCTTGGAGGTAGAGTGCTCATGAATAGTTTAGCACCACCCTCCATGGTACTGTATAGTGAGTGAGCTCTCGCGAGATCTGGTTGTTCAGATGTATGTAGCACCTCCCTCAGCCCCTTCCTCCTGGTCTGGGCAGGTGAAGTGCTAGCTCCCCCTTTGCCTTCTGCCATGATTGTAAGTTTCCTGAGGCCTCCCCAGAAGCCAAGCAGATGGCAGCATCGTGCTTCCTGTACAGCCTGTGCAACTGTTAGCAATTAAACCTCTTTATGTAATAAATTACCCAGTCTCAGGCATTTCTTCAGAGCAATGCCAGAATGGTGTGTCAAACGATCAGAGACAAGCAATGCAAAGATGACCAAGATAACAGTAGTTGCCCAGGAAGAATTCCTGTGGCCATCTCTGTCTTATATCAAGAAATAAGTGTGAAAGAGTATCCACAACAGTGTTTGGGAAGACAGTATGAGTGGTTCCCAACTCTACCAGCAAAGGCTTCAAAGGAGTAATAACATTTGAATTGAGTCTTAAAGGATAAATGTATTACTTGGCCTGACAACACAGGGGAAAAGGACATTCTTGTCAAAGAAATCAGCCTTGTAAAAATGCCACAGTTCATGACTTGCACCAGTGAATGTAGTAAGGTCTGTGTGTTGGTGAGGAATTTGAAGGGGTTGAGGCTGAAGAAACAGACTTGGGGGAGAGGGTGTGAGACATTTTTATGATATGCATAGAGTTGGTACCTCAGCCTTTGCATGACAGGGAGCCAGCTGAAGGCTACCTCCATGAATAGATCTATGCTTTGAAAAGACGGGCCAGGTGCAGTGGCCCTTGCCTGTAATCCCAGCACTTTGGGAGGCCGAGGAGGGCAGATCACTTGAGGTCAGGAGTTCAAGACCAGCCTGGCCAACACAGTGAAACTCTTGTCTCTGCCAAAAAACAAAAAAATTAGCCAGGCATGGTGGCACATAACTGTAATCCCAGCTACTCGGGAGGTTGAGGCAGGAGAATTGCTTAAACATGGGAGGTGGAGGTTGCAGTAAGCTGAGATCACACCACTGCACTCCAGTCTGGGTGACAGAGCAAGACTTTATCTCAAAATAAAAAGGAAGATACAACTAATGTATAGTCCTTTCACCAGACATCACCACCAGTAACAATTCATTGCCATCATTTTTCCCTGCATGTTTTATATATGTAGGAAAATTTTACATCCTGATTTTTAATTTAACACTATGAAAAGTATTTCTTATTATAATAAAAGCACTCTATTAGTATACTTTTGATGGCTTCAAAATTACTTTCGTATAGATGCAAAATTAAAATATCAAATTTTTTTTTTTTTTAAGATAAAGTCTCACTGTCACCCAGGCTAAAGTGCACGATCTCAGCTCACTGCAACCTCTTCCTCCCTGGTTAGAGTGATTCTTATGCCTCAGCCTCCCAAATAGCTGGGACTATAGGTGCGTGCCACCACACCTGGCTAATTTTTTTGTATTTTTAGTAGAGATGGGGTTTCGCCATGTTGGCCAGGCTGGTCTTGAACTCCTGACTTCAGCCCTCCTCGACCTCCTAAAGTGCTGGGATTACAGGTGTGAGCCACCATTCCTGCTCTCAGATTGTTTAATGGTTGCTTCCAAATTTTCATAAATAACTTTTTATGTAACATTTTTGGGCATAAAGTTGTCTAAAATTATCATTTTTTTAGGCTAGATACCTTAAGTAGACTTAATGAGTTAAATCATACTTAACATTAAGACTTTAATGCTACAAAACTTTTGCTTCAGGGTTTAGAAATATTCAGGATATAGGATAGTTCTATTGGATTTGATGAAAACTTGCCCTAGGAGAATAAAAAATGATGAGTTAGTCCAAAACATTCCAGTTTTCTAATTGAAACTGCAGACTTGGTAAATGGTATCATCACCAACCAAGAAAAACAAGATACAGGGAGAGCAGATTTTTGCAGAGAAGATAAGGAGTTCTGTTTGTGACTTGTTGCCTTTGATATACTGCACTGGGAGAAAATCCAAGTAGAACAGAGTGGACAAGTGAAAATGTGCTATGGAATCAACCAAAGGGGTGGAGAGTCTACCTAGACTTGAGAGCAATTTGGCAAATGTTAGTAAATGTCATAGAAATTCATGGGAGAGAGAAGTCGATAAGAATAGAGGAGTAGAGGATGCAACAGAGGAACACTGTCGCTTCTCAGGGTTGGGTACAAGAGGAGCCAGGGAAACAGACTAAGAAAGAGTGATCAAGGAAACTGGGAGATAGTGTTATCTCAGAAGCCTGGAGTGTGAGATTTTCCAGAAAATGAAGAATGAACGGTCTGTAGATCCATTACTCAACGCTATCAGACACTGTTCCCTTTTGCCATCCCATAATGAAATTTATAGATAATATAATCTACTTGTGCACACAATTTTAGAAATGACTATAATGCCCCCAACTATAATATAAAGTGAATTGGGGTTCTCTAGACGGACAGAACTAATAGGAGATATATAGAGAGATATATATCTATATGTCTATCTATCTATCTATCTATCTGTCTATCTATCTGGGAGTTTATTAAGTATTACCTTACAGGATTACATGGTCCCACAATAGGCTGCCTGCAAGCTGAGGAGCAAGGAGAGCCATCTGAGTCTCGACACTGAAGAACTTGGAGTCTGATGTTCGAAGGCAGGAAAAATCCAGCACAGGAGAAAGATGTAGTCTGGGAGCCTAGGCCAGTCTCTCCTTTTCACATTTTTCTTCCTGCTTTATATTCCCTGGCAGCTGATTAGATTGTGTCCACCTGATTAAGGGTGAATCTGCCTTCCCCAGCCCACTGACTCAAATATTAATCTCTTTTGGCAACACCCTGACAGACACACCCAGGATCAATACTTTGTATCTCCAGTCCAATCGAGTTGACCCTCAATATTAACCATCACATAAAGGAAAAAGTAAGAGAAAAATATATTTTATATAATAAGTATTTAAATATGTAAACATTGGGACATGACTAAAACTGACTGAACACATTGGAAAAGTCAAGTGGTTGGTTGATCTGATGTGTAGAATTACCATGTGTACTACAAATGGAGAGGGGTCTATATGAGCTGTATTGCTGTGATGCTGAAGATGACTTGAATTTACAAAATGGTGAGTGCTCGAACTAAACAAAGTATAGTTTTCCCTCAAATTACACTATGGTTGTACTGCTGGAAAATTCTGTGTATAAAAACATATTTTATGAGTACTTATTGTATGATTCCATTTATTTGGAATTCTATAAAGTGCAAGGTTTTTTTTCTTCTTTGAGATGAAGTCTCGGATTCTCCCGCCTCAGCCTCCGGAGTAGCTGGGATTACAGACACCCACCACCACGCCCAGCTAACTTTTGTATTTTTAGTAGAGATGAGATTTCGCCACGTTGGCTAGACTGGTCTTGAACTCCTGACCTCAGATGATCCATCCGCCTCTGCCTCCCAAAGTACTGGGATTATAGGTGTGAGCCACTTCGCCTGGCCTAAAGTGTAAATTAATTTGTAGTTTCAGAAAGCAAATCATGGTTACCTGGAGATGGACATAGAGGAAGGGATGGAATTACAAGTGGGCGTGAGAAGACTTTTGGGGCTGCTAGACGTGTATGTGTCCTCGATTGTCATGATGGTATCAGGAGTGCATACAAACATCAAAACTCATCAGATTGTACATTTAATACATGTGCAGTTTATTTAAAGCTCATCAGCTATGTTCAGTAATTTTTTTTCAATAATGTTTAATAAAACTGAGCAAAAAAAAAAATCATATATCTGTCTAAAACTGAATTAAGCTCTGATGGTTATAAACAGGTTTCTCTCCTGTTGTGAATGTCCAGCAGGGATTTGAAAGTCATATGTGACACAGGACTTTCTTAGGCAGGACTGTCCATGTATTTTAGGACTCCTAGCATTCCTGGCCCTGCCAGTTAAATGCTGCTCATTGCAACAATCAGAAAGCTCTCCCACAGCATTCCAGAACACTCCCTATGGAGTGATACAGTCCCAGGGGGAAGCAAGGGTTCACAGCATCAAGTGCCCCCCCTTTACTCTTAGAGTTCTGGCTAAGCAAGATATTGGGGAAAATAACATAATGCTGTAGTAATCATAACCTCTGTGGAACTCTGTAGTTCTCCCTGCTGTCGGCTGATACAGTTGTTCCACTGTGTCTACATAAATTGCTCATCCAGCTGGTTTTCAACCCACTTACAAATGAAATCTGTTTCCCAAAGCTGCTTCCAGCCTGAGGCTCACATTTACCTGGTTCAAACTGTGTTTGAAACATTAAGCAAAACTAGTGAAATCCTTGAAAGAAACACATTTATTGTTCTGCATGATTTGCTGTGGTTTTTACACCAATTACATTGGGTCCAAAAGTTTTCTACATTTCTTCCCAAAAGACTATTTTACTTTAAGTCAGGACTTGGGCAAGGGATTTGACATCTACAGCTTCTATTTCTGTTATGAAATTAACACACTTATGAGACACGATAAATATGGAACCCTAAAATGCTGTACAAGTATAAGGTCCATCATTGTAATGGACCTTAACTGACTACAAGAGGCCTTGGTATATAACAGTAAGTAAGGTTTTTTTATGCTCGAAATAAGGACAGATGAGAAACATTACTCCTCTAATAATTCTCTGACCTGTTGGTTAAGGATTCAGGCCATGGATGCTCCTCTTATATATACCTCATACCTCTATTTTGTTTCATGTTTATTCTTTCTTCTCCTGCATTCGGTCTTCCCACAGCCAAAGGGAGTGGACAGCTGTGAGGTGGACAGAGAAAGGGTGGAAGAAGAGAGTTAAATTTAGGGCTCTAAGGTTCTAAGTGGAAAAGAACTAAATAATTACAATTGATTTTCAGGAAACTGTTTGAATATCTTTCCCTATTCACCCTTTTCTCTCCATCTTTATACATAGGTAAAGGCATAATATGAATTATAAAGTGTTTCTTGATAGTGACATTTAAAAGATTGTTGGTTACTCTCTGCATTCATCAGTAATAGATGTATCTTGGCTTCCAATATGCTGAGCACTTGATTTAGATTTGTCATTCATTCAGAGGGACCCAAGAAGGCCGAGAGTAGTCAAAAGGGATACTAGATGATTTGCAATGTAAATGGAAAATATTCTACTCAAACTCATTTATCAATATGGGAATATACTAGATTGCTTGCTAAAGGCTCTGTTAGATCATTCGTGCAATGGGTATGAAGAGGAGAGAGAGGTTATACTTTGTAAATTCTATGTTAATAAAATGAGTGCTTTATTCATTTTCAGTCAGAAAAAAATAAAAATGTTAGATAACAAACACCGTTAAACGTTTTTCCGGTTTAAAACAAATAATTTTTCTCGTTAAGAAAAAGTATAAGATGTGCAGTTCTAGACTTAAGGTGTTGCAAAATAGATACACAGAAAATTGATTGTGCTTAAAATAACGGCCAGATTTGTTCTGTTTTCTACCACATACCTCACTAAACATGATAAATACTTCTTTCCCAACCCCTTGTGATCCTCCCCACAAGTTTCATAATAGACTACCAAGTTTTGTTCTAGTTCACATTCTTTTTTTTCCCCTTCATAATGCAGTAAGTAAATTGTAGTGGCTTTGATTTATGTTTTTGCCTGACTTCAAAAAGAGAAACTGTCAGTTCTAGAAATGGGTTCACGGATCTTGAGCATGTAACAGGAGAATGGGGCGACAGTCCTATAAATGGCAGAGGAACCTTGGAACTGCCCGCCCTCACCAGGAGGAACTGGGCCTCTGCTGGCAGGTAACCATGCGTGTTACTGCCCTACCCCTCGCAGAACACTGCATTGTCTCCCTTGATTTGTGATTTTAAAAACTCCCAGTGGTTCCCAGTTTTTCTTATAAATTCTTTTAGATTTGCTTTTAGGGTCTAAACCATTTATTTCTGGTCATGCCTTTTGTTTGCTCAACAGAACTTGAGCTTCTGGATTCTAAACTCACATGATCAATTTAATTTTTTTAAATGTTTGAGACAGGGTCTTGCTTGTTGTCCAGGCTGCAGTGCAGTGGCACAGATCATAGCTCACTGCAGCCTCAAGTTCCTGGGCTCAAGCAATCCTCCCACCTCAGCCTCCAAAATAGCTGGGATGACAGGCGCAAGCCACTAATCCTGGCTAATTTTTAAATTTTTTGTAGAGACAGGGTTTCACCGTGTTGCTGGTCTCGAACTCCTGGGCTCAGGTGACCCACGTGCCTTGGCCTCCCAAAGTGTTGAGATTACAGGTGTAAGCCACCATGCCTGGCCCAAACTTTCAACTGCAATTTTTCTTAGATGCATGAAGAAAAATTAAACAGATTTAAACAGAGTTTCTAGAGCACTGAAATCAACTGAAGCCCTGAAGTTTTATTTTCACAGATTATCATTAGAGTATTTTCCTGGGTATTCATTTCATTCAATAGTAATTTTCTAAATCCAGGAGTGGATCTTAGAGCACTTTCTCTCTGAGGGAGTGGATCTTTACACAAAGATTCAGAATCAGAGTATGAAAACCCGCCTTTTCATTGATTCTCCTATTCTGCCTGAGATCCAGCAAGGAAGAGAATGGAAGGGCTCCCGGCAAGAAAGAAGAGTGCTCCAGGAGGGCACAGCCTGTGTTGGTGGTGACAAGATAGGAGGGTGTTCTCATAGTCACCTATTCTTGGGGAATAGAGCATTCCCCTAGGCTGGGGAAGGGAGAGGATTTCTCTGTGTGTCCCAGGCAGGCACACAGCTGCAGCCTGGGTCCCACACACCTTCTTTTGGTCTAAGCCAGGGATTGGCAAACTTTTTCTGTAAAAGGCCACACGTAACTATTTTCTGTTTTGCAGGCCATATGATCTCTGTTGTAACTACTAACTCTACACTGGCAGCAGGCATGCAGCCACGGACTATACATAGGCAAGCAGGAGGAGCTCTATGTCACTGTGGCTGTTTTCAGAGAGCCCGCGGCACTCCAGATTTATCTATGGGTTGTAGTTCACTGATCCCTGCTCTAAGTTATGCTTGACATTCTCACTGGGCTAGCTGGGTATAGCCGCTATGTGAATGGCCAAGTTCCCATTCACAGAAAGAGTCACCAAATATTTAGAGGCTGGGCTTCCTTAAGTGCCTGTGTTATCTAGGATATGGCCTGGGACATCCCAATTAAGTTTTAAAACATACAGCCAGGTAGGAGGTAGATCCTTGCATTTCATATGTAGCATTGGAGCCTAAATTCAAACTACAGCATAAGACAAAAGCCAGACCGTCATGTCTAAACCCTACAAGGCTTCTTCATTTAAGGCAAGTCTGGCCAATGGATGAATGAACATGCGTCACAAAATGTATAGCAACGTACAGGGGTAATATTCCAAATATTTAATAACTCTTAAGAAGGCCCAGGTACCTACCAAGTAACAGGCCTTAGCGGTAGACAACCAGCATGATTTCTGTACTGGTGAGCACTCGCTGAAAAGAGGTTGTCAATAAATGGTAGCAGAGCGCATGCACACACACATTCGTGTATTCATAAAAATATATACACATACATACATAAATACATTTTTTTCAGAGCATATTGAGACCACTTGAGCTCCTCAACATGCATTTCTGCATTACAGATCTTCAACTTCTCTCCCCTGCCTCCCCCCAGCAGCCTTGCTAGACTCCCCCTCCTCCCCACACATCAACTTCTCCATTTCTACAAGCTTCCTTACCCCTGGCTTCAAAGATGCCCAGATCTTCTTCATTCTACATCAATAGCCATTTTATTGAATACACTATTTTCTATTTGATGTGTAGGTCATTTTCTTCAGAAAAGGTGGATTGTCATGCAGGCTATCAGATTCGGTAACCAATAAACTGCAGTCATCCTAAAGTTAATCTCGCTCTCTTTTTTTTTTTCCTCTGAATTGTAAGTTCAGCTTTGTTGTAACTTTCCAAAAATACATTATTGCAACATCCTATAAGTCTTATAACTAATGACATTGGCAAGTGAACCTATCTGGCAAATTCCCATAGAACCTTTGGTGATTTAAAAGAGCAAGATTTCCTATTAGTCTAAAATGACCTACTTGTTTTTCTTTCTCCTCTTTTGTATGTATGCACACACACACACACACACACAACACACACACACACACACTTCTGTGGTTTTATATTTTATTCAAAAATAATTGAAAAAATTTAAATGATTCTTAAATTAAGAAATTACAAGTGGAAAATTAGAAGCAGACATTAGCCAGGTGTCTGGTAGGAGGAGGGGTTTGTAGACTGGGGATGGCAATGAAGTTAGGTTAATGTAGACAAACTTCAGAACTCACTAGAGGGAGAAATTTATATGTATATGACCAATAAATATTTATTGAAAGTCAGTAGACTTTGGGGCCCTATTTGTTTCCTGCCTGTTCTTGTCATCAGCTGTTATATAAGGTTAACTTTCTGGAGTCAGGTATATCCACTTAAAAAACCTGCCCTGGCTTGTGGAAGAGTGTGTGTGTGTGTGTGTGTTTGTGTGTTTGTGTGTGTGTGTGTGTGTGTGGTATCAGTAACTCCCCACCTGAAGTAAGACTTCAGAAATGGAAAAAACCTGGATCACTTTGTCGCTTTTGGAGTTTTTTCCTCTGTCACTCGGAGACTGGAAAAGACTAGATGGCTGTCAGCTCAAGGGTTTCTGCCTTCTGGAGGCCGCGTAGCCGGACATCTGTCTTGGCTTCAGAACATTGTCTGAGGCTAGAATTGTCCTGGCAGTTGTCCCTTGGACAATACTTACAACTTAAGGACTCTAGATTTTCATGAAACTCTATGTGATGTTTCTCCACCACCTCCCTCTGCCCAGTCTCTGTTTCCTTTTCTCTTCTGTAATAGCAGAGCTTTGTTATCCTCTTAGACCTGGCAGAGCCTGGAACAGGTTTCTATAATTTGGAAGCCTATGAGAAGGGAAACTAGAGAACAGTGATTAACTTTAGATGATGTTTTTAGAAACATATATTTTAAAACATTAAGTTTAAAGGAAAAGCATGCATTTTAAAAGATTTATTTTAGTAAAATTCAATTTTTTAGAACACTAATGATAAAAATAGGAAATAAAAAGGAAAAGATTCTTTTCATTCAATAGCATGGAACAATTGGAGATTCATATGCACACACACAAAAAAGCCATCCATTCACATGTAATCAGAAAAGGAAATGAATTATAAAAGTGTGTGTGTGTGTGCACGTGTGTGCGTGTGTGTGTGTGACACGGAGTTTTGTTCTTATCGCCCAAGGCCGTAGTGCAATGGCACAGTCTCGGCTCACTGCAACCTCTGCTTCCCAGGTTCAAGTGATTCTCCCTGCCTCAGCCTCCCGAGTAGCTGGGATTATAAGCACCTGCCATCATGCCTGGCTAATTTTTGTATTTGTAGTAGAGATGGGGTTTCTCCATGTTGGCCAGGCTGGTCTCGAACTCCTGACCTCAGGCGATCCACCCGCCTTGGCCTCCCAAAGTGCTGGAATTAGAGGTTTGAGCCGCCGCACCCGGCTTATAAATTATTAAACTTATAAAATAACTTTCTGAAATATATTTCTTCAATACAGCATTCACTTTAAGGAGCTCATTATTCTAAGTGAAGTAACTCAGGAATGGAAAACCAAATACTGTACTTTCTCACTGGGAGTTAAGCAATGAGGACGCAAAGACATACAGAGTAATATAATGGACTTTGAGGACTCTGAGGGAGGGTAAGGAATAAAAGACTAGATATTGGGTACAGTGCTCACTCCTTAGTTGACCAGTACACTAAAATCTCAGAATTCCCCACTATGGAATTCAGCCATGTAACCAAAACCACTCATACCCCCAAAGCGATTCAAATAAAAACAAAAAATAAAAAGCATTTCCATATATACCTACACTTCTTCAGTGTTTGTGCATTTAATATTTATTCATGTGAAGCATGCATCGTGCTAGATCCTGTGACAGACTGAGTGATGTCAAAATTAATCTAATGTCCTTTCTAATTCCAAGTAGTTTAAAATTGAATAGTTGTGATGAGTCATGTCCAGTGAACTACAAGGTGACAAGTGGTATGTGTTGGCAGATTCTTTTTATCTGGTAGGATCAGGGACGATATCCTAGAGAAAGTACTACTGACTTCAGTTCTTGGTTTCTAACAATGCCTCATTTTTCTCTTAACAATGTATTTACTTCTTTAGTGACTTGTCTGTTCAAATCGTTAACCCATTAAAAAATACAGTGATTTTATAACTACAGAGTTTTGAAAGTTCTTTATGTATTCTGGATACAAGTACTTTATCAGATATATAATTTGCCAATATATTCTTTACGTGTGTGGCTTATCTTGTCATTCTTTTATCAATGTCTTTCGAAGAGCAGAAGCATTGTAAGTCATGGATGGTGCTTTTCATGTCCTATCTTTGAAATATGCCTACGCCAAGGTCACAAAGGTTTTTATTTTCTTTTATGTTTTCTTCTAGAAGTTTTAAGAAGTTTTAGATTTTACATTTAGGTCCATGATCCATTTTGTGTTAATTTTTGTGTATGTTGTAGTATGAGGTATGGATGGAAGGCCTTTAAATTTTTTTTTTTGCATGTGAATCTCTAGTTGTTCCAGTACTATTTATTGAAAAGATGATCTTTTCCCCAGTGAGCTGCCCTTGCACCTTTGTTGAAAATTAATTAACAACATATGTGTTAGTGTATTTTTGGACTTTGTTCTAATCTGAGTCTATTTGATGGTAACAGCACATTGCTTTCTTACTGTAGTTTTATAACAAGTCTTGATGCAGATAGTATGAGTGTGCTGACTTTCTTCTTTTTCACAGTAGTTTTGGCTATTTCAGGTTCTTTGCATTTCCATATGAGCTTTAGAAAGCTCATCAATTTCTGTGAAGAAAGCCTGCTGGGATTTTGGTTGGGATTGTATTTGAATCATTGAATATATTGATCAACTTGGGGAAAATTGACATCTTTTTTTTAATGTGAGTTTTTAAAAATTGCAACATAACAGATGTACATATTTTGGGAGTACATAAAATAATTTAATACATTCATATAATTTGTAAAGATCAAATCAGTGTAACCGAGATATCCATAACCTTAAATATTTATTACAGAAACATTCAAATTATTCCCTTCTTAATTATATTGAAATGTATGATAAATTATTGTAAATAGACCACTGGTCACCTTACTGATCTGGCAATAAACATGAGATCTTATTTCCTCTAACTGTAAATTTGTACCCATTAATTAACCTCTGTCCATCTTCTACCCTTTCCAGTCTCTGGTAACTACCGATCTACCCTTTATCTTAATGAGATTCATGGTTTTAATTCCCACATCTGAGTGAAAACATGAGACATTTGTCTTTCTGTGTGTGGCTTATTTCATTTAATATGACCTCCAGTTCCATCCATGTTGCTGCAAAGGACCAGCTTTCATTCTTTTTTTATGGCTGAGTAATATTCCGTTGCATAGGTATACCACATTTTCTTTATCCATTTATCCATCCATGTATGGGCATTTAGGTTTATTTCCACATTTTGGCTATTGTGCTACAATAAACATGAGAGAATTACAATAAACATGAGAGTGCAGATATCTCTTTGATATGTTGACTTTGTCTTATTATGTGCAGTAGCGGAATTGCTGGATCATATGGCAGTTCTTTTTTTTTTTTTTAGTTCTGTCACCATGGCTGGAGTCCAGTGGCGTGATCTCAGCTCACTGCAACCTCTCCCTCCTGGATTCAAGCAATTCTCCTGTCTCGGCCTCCTAAGTAGCTGGGATTACAGGCGCCTGCCGCTCTGGTCTGGCTAATTTTTTTATTTTTAGTAGAGTTGGGGTTTCATCATGTTGGCCAAGCTGCTTTTGAACTCCTGACCTCAAGTGATCCACCCATCTTGGCCTCCCAAAGTGCTAGAATTACAGGCTATGGCCACTGCACCTGGCCTATTTTTGTCTTTTGAGGAACTTCATGTATTTTTTCATAGTTGCTGTACTAATTTATATCACATCTTAAAATACTAAATCTTCTAATCTATGAACAAGTTATATCTCTTCAATAATTTAGATCTTCCTTAATTTCTTAGCAAAGTTTGCAGTGTTCAGTGTACAGATCTTGCACATCTTTTGTTAGAATATTTTATGTTATTGTAAATGGAACTGTTTTTAAAGTTTTCTAATTGCTCACTGTTAATATACAGAAATACAGTTGCTCTCTGTATATTACTAGTGTATCATAACTTTGCTAAATTTGCTTATTAATTTCAGTTGCTTTTAATGTATTCTATAAGATTTTCTAAATATCAATTTTTCATGACATCTGCATCTAAAGATAGTTCCTTTCTTTCTTTCCAATCTGGATACCTTTTCTATCTTTTTCTTGCCTGACTGCATTGGTTAGAGCTTTTAGTACAATGTTGAATAGAAGTGGTGAGAGCAATTATGCAGGTGTTATTTTTGACCCTAGGAAGAAAACATTTAGTCTTTCATCATTAAATATTACTGTTTTTTCTAGATTTCCTTTACAGGTTGAGGTAGTGCCCTTTTATTCCTAATTTGCTAAGAATTTTTTTTACAGGAATGGATGCTAGATTTTATCAAGTACTTTTTTCCCATATATTGCAATGGATCATGTGGTTTTTATTTTTTCATCTGTTGATATGATGAATTCCATTGATTACTTTTCAAATGTTAAATCATCCTGTAGTCTCAGGATGAACTTTATTTGGTTATGATGTATTATCATTTTTTATATATAGTTAGATTCATTTGCTAAAATTTTGTTAATAATACTTGTGTCTATGTACATAGGGGACATTGGCTGATGGCTTCCTTTTCATGTTACGTCTGTCTTGTTTGGTATTTGGATAATGCTGGCCTCATAGAATGAGTTAGTGAGTGTTCCCTCCTTTTCAATTGTCTGAAAGAGTTTGTAAAGAACTTATTTTTTTAGAAGAAAAGTAATAAATTATTTTTTCCTTAAATGTTTGTTGGAATTCTCTGACGAAGCCATCTGGACTTGGAGTTTTCTTGGTAGAAAAGTTTTAAATTACATATTCAATTTCTTTATAGATAAAGGGATATTGAAGTTATCTGTTTTTTCCCAAGGGAGCTTTGGTAGATTGTGTTTTACAAGGAATTTATTTTTTACACTAAGTTGGTGAGCTTATTGGCATAAAGTTTTTGTAATATTCCAATATTTTACATTTAATATCAGTAAAATTTGTAATGATGTCACCTCTCTCATTCCTGAGATTGCTAATTTGTGTCTTCTCTTTTTCCTGATCCATCTGGATAAAGGTTTATTAATTTTATTGATATTTTCTAAAAACAAGCATTTGGTTTCATTGATTTATTCTTTTTTTTTTTCCTGTTTTCTGTTTCATTGTTTTTGGTCTGGTACTTGTTATTTGCTATTTTTTCTGCTTGTTTGGGTTTTGCTGTTTTTCTCTTTAAGATCAAAG
>NW_016107477.1:1667939-1679610 GCF_001604975.1 Cebus imitator
TTTTGAGACGGAGTTTCACTCTTGTTGCCCAGCCTGGAGTGCAATGGCACAATCTTGGCTCACCACAACCTCTGCCTCCCAGGTTCACGTGATTCTCCTGTCTCAGCCTCCTGAGAAGCTGGGATTACAGGCATGTGCCACCACGCCCGGCTAATTTTGTATTTTTAGTGTAGATGAGGTTTCTCCATGTTGGTGAGGCTGGCCTCGAACTCCCGATCTCAGGTGGCCTGCCCGCCTTGGCCTCCCAAAGTGCTGGGATTACAGGCATAAGCCACCATGCCCGGCCCAAAGTACATATTTCTATGCTATGGATCCTTTTGAATTTATTGACACTTTTTGTATAGACTAAATAGTATCTATATTGGTAAATGTTCTATGTGTACTTGAAAAGAATGTATATTCTGCTATTAATGGGTGAAATTTTTTATAAATATCAAATAAGTTGTCTTTTATGTACTTATTGATTTAGTGTCTACTTGTTCTATAGATTACTGAAAGAGAGTTTTTTAGAAAAAAGTTATTTATTTATTTATTTAGAGACATGGTCTTGCTATGTTGCCCAGGCTGGCCTTGAACCTCTGGGCTAACACTGTCTTCCTGTCTCAGACCCCTCAATAGACAGAACTACGTGCCACCATGCCCAGCTGAAAGAGGAGTTTTGAAATCTTTTACAGTAAAAGATTTTTGTGGTTTTTATCTATTTTTCCTTGCTGTTCTCAGAGTTATTTGCCCTATTTGTCTTGCAGCTCTCGTTAGTTGGTATGTAAACTCTGAAGATTGTTATTTCTTCTTCGTTGATCATATTGATTATTATAAAATGATTGGCTTCATCTTTTTGCTCTGTAATAAAATTTTTCTTCTATTAATGTAGCCACTACAACTTTCATTTGATTTGTTTTCGCATGGTATCTTTTTAACCTTTAATTGTAAACTATTTGTGTTTTTACATTTAAAGTGGGTTTCTTGTCAGTATATAGTTGTGTCTTGCTTTTTTATCTTTTCTGATAACTTTTGCCTTTTTTATTTTCTTTTTGAAATGGAGTTTTATTCTTGTTGTCCAGGCTGGAGTGCAATGGCACAATCTCGGCTCACTGCAACCTCCACCTCCCGGGTTCAACTGATTCTCCTTCCTCAGCCTCCTCAGTATCGGAGACTACAGGTGCCCACCACCATGTCTGGCTAATTTTTGTATTTTTAGTAGAGATGGGGTTTCACCATGTGGGCCAGGCTGGCCTTGAACCTCTGACCTTAGGTGATCCATCCGCCTCGGCCTCTCAAAGTGCTGGGATTATAGGCATGAGCCACCGCACCTGGCCACCTTTTCTTTTTAATTGAGAAATTTAAACCATTTATACTTTAATGTGATTACTGATGTGGTTATATTTAAACATTATTTTTGTTTGCTTTATATTTTTCCTTTTTTCATTCTTCATTTTCTTTTTTTGGCGTCTTTTGGTTTAATTGAGTATTATTTGCTTAACATCTCTTTGTCGTGAGAACACAAACTATTCCTAGCCCTTAGTGATTACTGGGATCCTGTTATCTGATTCTTCCAGTGACTCTTCCCTGACTGAGTGTGGTTTCCCTATATGAATTTGCTGATTTTACTCAGCTGAAGACTAGAAAGGGCCCCTCTGAGGAGCTCCAGAGTTCTCTATCTTTGGAGATCTCTCTTCACCAGTATCCTGTTCTGTGAGCTCCAGGGCTTCCTTGATTCCCAGCTCCATTTCCTAAACTCAGACCATGAGGCTCAGCTGGGTTCCCTGCTTCTGCACCATGGCCTGGAAGCTCTCCCTAAGCAATAAACTGGGGCTATTGTAGGGCTCAACTTGTTTATTCCCTGTCCTTCTAGGATCACTGTTCTTAGCTTCCTGACATTCAGTATCTTGAGAATCATATATTTTGTATATGTATGTGTGTGGGTTTTTTTTTTTTTTTTTTCAAGTAGGAAGTAAGTCTGGTTCCTGTTACTCAATCTTGGCTGGAAGCTGACACATTTATGAGGCCATCTGACATCCTCTTATTGGTCACAGGGGCTCTGTTTATTTATTTTTTCACTCTTTTTTTTCTCTGTGTCTTTCTGTTTATGTTACTTCGAATGCACCAGTATCTAATCCATTGTTAATTCCATTCATTGGAGGTTTTACTTCACATATTGTATTTTTTATGTATAGAAATTTCATCATTTATGTCTTCTTTTACCCTATTATGTTCGTGTTTTAAACATTTAAAACATTTAAAGCTTTAAATGTTTTGAGTATTTTTATTACAGCTGTTTTAACATTTTTTCTGCTAACTCCATCATCTCTGTGTCTTTCTATTGACTGGTTTTTCTTCTCATTATTTGTTGCTTTTCCTTTCTTCTTCATTTATTAAGTAATTTTCATTGGATTTTGGAAGTTGTCAATTTCAAGTGGTTCAGTATTGGATTTTGTTCTATTTCCTTAAAGACTGTACAGCTGTATGTTGGCAGCTAGCTCAGTTTCTTGTGGATATTATTTTCAGGGGTTACATTCTAGAGCGGCCTCTAGCTAGTGCAAATTTAACCTTCTTAGTAAGGCATGAAACTTCTAAGGTTTCCAGTGTATATCTTGTGTATTTGACCGTGTCTCTTTACTCTGGCAGGTGTGAAGTCAGGTGTGAAGTCTGTTACTCTGTCATGGTTGAAAACAAAAGTTGCCGGGCGCGCTGGCTCAAGCCTGTAATCCCAGCACTTTGGGAGGCCGAGGCGGGTGGATCACGAGGTCAAGAGATCGAGACCATCCTGGTCAACATGGTGAAACCCCGTCTCTACTAAAACTACAAAAAAATCAGCTGGGCATGGTGGTGCGTGCCTGTAATCCCAGCTACTCAGGAGGCTGAGGCAGGAGAATTGCCTGAACCCAGGAGGCGGAGGTTGCGGTGAGCCGAGATCGCGCCATTGCGCTCCAGCCTGGGTAACATGAGCGAAACTCCGTCTCAAAAAAAAAAAAAAAAAAAAAAGAAAAAAAAAGTCCACTTCTTATATATTTTTAGTATACACACCAGTGTACTTACATTTTCCAACTCTGTGTGAGCACTGGGAACTTTTGGATTATAGCTCCCCGGTTCTTTATGTAGAAGTTAATTTTTGCTTATCTTGAGAAGACTCAACTAATGCAACACAGATGGGCATTCAGCCAGAGTCAAGGGGACCCCCATGCCAGTTCCTGAAGCAATGTCTTTTCATTGATTGTACTTTTCTGGTGCTCCAACCAGCAGATTCTAGCTGACTGAGCCTTCCTGAGCTTCCATCTCTTCTCCTTCACCTCAGTGAGACTGCTGGGCTCTATGCAGGAACTCCTTCCCTGTGCTCTATTTTGGAAATTCCTCCAAGTAGAAAACCACGTTGATTGGAAGGCTCGCTTAATTTGTTTCCTTTCTCCCTGGTATCATAGTCTTGTCTTGCCTCTTGTCAAATCTTAAAACAGTTACATCCTCTATTCGTCCAGTTTCTAGTTGTTTACAGTGGGAGAGTAATTTCGATCCCCACTGCTCTGTCACGGTTGGAAATGGAAGTTCACCTGATATATTTTTAACCTACTGCCTGCACAAATGACCATGTAAAGTATTTGTTTTGGCTCTATTTGCCTTTACTAGAATGAAAGCTTAATGAGGGTGTATTAGTCTGTTCTCTCATTGCTGTAAAGACATATCTGAGACTGGGTAATTTTTAAAGGAAAAAAGTTTAACCAACCCATGGTTCTGTGGACTGTACAGGCTTCTGCTTCTGGGGAGGCCTCATGAAACCACAATCATGGCAGAAGGTGATTGGGAAACAGGCACATATTTACGTGGCCAGCAGGAGAGAGAGAAAGAGAAAACAAGCAAGCAAAGTGGGAGGTGCTACATACTTTTAACCACCAGATCTCATGAGAACTCTATCATGAAACAGCACTAGGGGGACAGTGCTGAGCCATTGGAAACCATCCCCATGATCCAATCACCTTCCACCAGGCCCCACCTCCAATATTGGGGATTACAATTCAACATGAGATTTGAGTAGGGACACAGAGCCAAACCATGTAAGAGGGCTAGGCCTTTTTGTTCATTGCTAGATTTGCAGTACCTAGAACAGTGTCTGGCATCTTGTACCTAATATTTTTAGATAGTAAGTATTTGTTAAACTAATCATTGTCATTATCATATTATAGTCAGTAAATTTCTTCAGAAATAAATTTTTAGTCTTCACACGTGTTTCCTAACTCACCTTCACCTCTGAATTAGTGGATACTTTGCAGAACTCTAATTTTTTTCTTTTCTGCCACCAAGCCAAAATTTTAGCTGATTATTGAGAAAATTTGATCTAGGTTTCTGCGTTTATCTCTATATGAATTCCAGAGCATCTACATACATATTATTTTTATTTTTTAATGAGATACCAGTAAAGGTATTAATAGAAAATATGTTTAGAATTTCATCAGCCCATGTATAAAGGAATGCAGGATGGGTTTGAGAAGTTCTTTCCTTCAGGAGAGGGCACCTAAAATGAAACTTAAATTAAGTCAGATAAGAGTGGGAGGAAAGATTCCAAGCCCAGGGAAAGCATGAACAAAGGCACGCAGTCATCAGTCTGTAGGATGTATGGTTGAGTGACTACATGCCATTGTCTTCAGCCGTCTCATTGCTACATCCAGATAAAGATGTCCAGTGGGCTTTTTTTTTTCTTTTTGTAGAGACAGGTTTGCACCATGTTGCCCACGTTGGTCTCAAACTCTGGTACTCAAGAAATCAGCCCACCTTGACCTCCCAAAGTATTGGGATTACAGGCATGGGCCCAGAGCAATGGGTTGTTAGGTGTGAGTCGGAGGGAGTAGTTAAGGATGGGGTTAAAGACTGCAAAGGTATCAGCATGTAAGTTAAAGCATGTAGGAAAAGCTTTGGGGAGAGGGTGTTATACAGAGTATGAAGAGCTGTGTGCTATAGGCAGAACTTGACGCGGCACCAATAGATAAAGATTGGCAGATAAAGAGCTTTCTGGAAAGTAGACAGAGGGGCCAGGCACTGTGGCTCATGCCTGTAATCCCAGCACTTTGAGAGGCCAAGGTGGGCAGATCACCTGAGGTTGGGAGTTCAAGACCAGCCTGACCAACATGGAGAAACCTTGTCTCAACTAAAAATACAAAAAATTGGCCAGGTGTGGTGGCACATGCTTGTAATCCCAGCTACTCGAGAGGCTGAGGCAGGAGAATTGCTTGAACCTGGGAGGTGGCAATTGCAATGAGCCGAGAATGTGCCATTGCACTCCAGGCTGGGCAACAAGAGAAAAACTCCATCTCAAAAACAAAAAGAAAGAAAGTAGACAGAGGAGCACTGTTCAGAGAGTTTTAGCGAATAGGGAGATAGTGTTCTCCTGCTAGGAGACAGATTTGTGTTTCTCGAAGTCTGACTCACAAATAAGTGGCACTAGCATTGCATAGTGGTCGTGGGGGTGGAGTGCTAATAAAAATACATTTATTTTGGCCTCTCCCCACATCTTCTGAATTGAAATTTTTGTGTGATTAGGGCCCAAAGATCTGTGTTTTACAAAGTTCTATGAGAAATTTTTAGCAAAATAAATACTCTGAGCCACCGTACCAGAGTTTAAAGAAGGAGGGCCTATCAGCTGAGTCAAATATAGAATAGAGTTCTAGTCCAATTGACTGTAAAAGTATCTACCGTACCTGGCCATTCGGAGGATATTCCTGGATTCTTAATCTTCTTGCTGCTGCAACTGGGGTCACTATTGCCAAGTTTATACAAACTTATTGATATGTTAATATAATAAATGTTCATTGACTGAAATTATTGATGTGAACATTATTAATAACTAATCTGGTAGAGTAGACAGAAGAAAAGGCTGAAGAAGGACAAGAATTGTCATTGAACCAGCATTGAATTTGCTGATTGTCATGCATTCACTTTTCAAAGTTGGAAATGGACCTAGCCACTCTTCCTTTTCAAAGTCTGCTCACTTCTTTCAGTAAACAGTTTGAGGGTTTGCTATGTATAAGTTACCGATCATGCGTCTATTAAGTACATTCAAACATACTTCAAGTACAATGGCCCTTAACTAGTTGTGTTCACTATGTTCAGAAGTGCAGAGGGCTGAGGGAGGGCTCTAGAACTTTTGCTTACCTTCCTCCTGGAGTTTTTAACAGTGCACATCTTTTTTTTTTTTTTTTTTACTACAATGTATTTATTTTTGTGCCTCCTTTAGAGAAATACATAGTGCTGCTTTTTCTTTTCTTTTATTCTTCTTGGGATAATAAAACAAAAAATTGTTTGTAAAAGAACATATTTCTCAAAAGGCTACTCAAATAGCCGTAACTAATATTCACAATCTTTCCCATTAATTATTAATTTTCATCAGTGAATTAATATCAATCCACATTTATTATTCATTTAATAAAACTTTTTTTCCGAACTATATGATTCTAAAAGTTTGGCTAGAGACAGACATTTTTCTAGAAGAATTCTATAATGGAAATAAACGGGAAACTATGAGTCACTGAGCAGAATTCAGGGTGAATGAATAGTTTCCCAGGTTGTTTTCTGACTAAGAATGCAGCCTTGCTCCAATAGCCAGACCATATTTTCCCACAGAGGCTAGTCTTTATTTAATTCATACAGAGAAGCTGTTTAGACTAGCAGGATCCTTGGTAGAATTTTGTTTTACAACTCTACTGAAATATGGATATTCTATTAAGCAGCATATGGGTAATTTTTGTTTTACAGAAGGAGCTTTAGAATGGCAAATGGAAGCAAAAAGGGAAACCCTTTTCCACCGTCACTTGGCTATCCATCAAAACCAAAATATTACAAGGCAGGTTCTTGTTTTAAATAATTGGAAGTAAATAGAGTAAAATGCAAGACACTACTTCTCTATGTCATTAATGTTTTTTTAAAATTGGATGGGCCAGGCCCAGTGGCTCATGCCTGTAATCCAAGTACTTTGGGATGCCAAGGCCAGTGGATCACCTGAGGTCCAGAGAAACCCCATCTCTACTAAATATACAAAATTAGCTGAGCGTGGTGCTACATGCCTGTAATCCCAGCTACATAGGAGGTTGAAGCAGGAGAATCGCTTGAACCTGGGAGGCGAAGGTTGTGGTGAGCGAGGTCACACCATCGCACTCCAGCCTGGACAACAAGAGCAAAACTCCATCTCAAAGAAAAAGAAAGAGCTTCACCTGACTAAGATGACAGAAAATAAATTACTCTCCATCCCCGTGGCATCAACTATTGATCCAGAGATTCATAGTTTGCTGTCTGCTGTCAGGGATTAGATACTGAGCTCCTCAAAACCATTCACCTCGACTGTGGAAGAGCTTCAGAGATATTGATGACAGAACCCCCACCGTGCTAAGTGTCAGCCAGCATAAAATTATTTATTTGATTCTCTTTTGATGGAAATTACAGCTCCTGTCTTTCTAACGTTCATGTTGACCATGGGCATTCAGATGACTGATCTGCGCCTTTCTTTGTCACGCAGTGAGAGGGATTTTGAAGGCCTTAATTCTGACTGCTGTTTTCATGGCATTTTTAGAGATCATGAGGTGCTCTGATGGCTGGCTTTGCGGTTTTCTGAAGGAATTTATATGATGATGAACAGTGTTTTCAGTAAACTGGAGAGGGTGAGGTAGAGAACTAATGTCAGATGCTTTCAGTTGGATGACAATGATTATTATCAATGATGTCAATAATCAGAATGTGGATTTAGAATTTATTATATTTTAACCTGGTATGATACTTTGGGAATGTCTCCACCTACCACAGGGAAAGCTGAGTAAAATGGAAGTCTTAGCTTCTTCTTTCTTGCATGAGTTTAAAATAGAAGACATGAATTATTGACACTATTTCAAGAATCTCCCATGAATTCTAATAGGTCAACCAATGGGTAAATTTAAAATGCTATTAATGTTTAATAGTGAATAGTGCTGATGCATTCCTTGTAGAGCATATATACAGCAGTTGCTTTTTAATGTGTAGTATTTCTCTGTATACAACTTACATATCCAGTGTATTTGGTCTGCTACACCTGCCAATTTTATTGGTTCACTTTCAGATTTTTAGAGAGCTTTATATATATTTTTAAATAGCCGTATCTTTTATGATAATTTGCCTATAGCTCTCTTTGATCTTTAGTAAGACTTTTGACTGAGGATATATTTCTTAACATATTTTTTGGTAAAAAAAAATACTCAATTTGATGACTTATTTTGTCATATGCTTTTCAGAAATACATTAAGGGAACAGAGAGGATAATCTCTAATATAAATGTGTGAAGCCTCATATTTTTTAAGTGAGTGAAGAATATAAAGCATAAATAGGCAGGAGATGGGTGATCTGGGAAAGAGCATGGAATTAGGTATGAGGAGACCACATCTGTAGTTCCATTTCTCAATAATTAGTTGTGTGATTTTGGACAACTTACCGCCCCTCTGTGCTTCATTTTTCATATCTATAAAATGTGGCGGTTTATTCAAGCATTCCTGAAATTCTCTCTCAATCAGAGAATCTCTCTCTCGAACAGAGTTAGGATCCTCTGTTTCATTGGAAACCCTAGTTATGGCTTTCCCATTCAGAGCTGTCTATGTGGAACTTAGGAAGCAGCCTTCTCAAAGTCAGCCAGTGACAACTGATGGAGCACAGGATGGTTATCCTCAAGGGGACTCTACAGAGTTAAAACCAGCATGGAGTGAGTCTATGTGTGAAAAAAGCATACTGTGAAAGAGGAAAAATAAGGAAGGTTGATATACCTTTATTCAAATTGTCAACTCACTCCTCATAGAATTTAATAAGTTGTATTTGTGTTTCACTGTGGACTTTGTACAGAATAGTTGGAAGCTGAGCTGAAGTGAGTGCCCATGAGGAGGAAAGCCAGTCCCACTCAGGGAAAGCCTTGTGAAGGTGGACCAAGCTCTGTAAAGCCCATCCACCCAAGAATACCCACATGGGACCCCAAGCAGGTAGAGAGATTGCCGGATAATACCCTTGACCTTGTGATTCTGTTCTGCTGTTCTTCAATTTTTGGAGCTGAAGAGAGAAAACGAATAAAAGAAACTGAAAAGCAATACAAGGATACAATCAAGCCGAGTTTACACATTTTCTGACAGAACGTTAATGACTAGGTAACAATGGCACTAAATGGAAACCAGAGATTTAGAAGAAACAGAGGCTAAATGGCTGCATTCTAGCAAATATATGCAGCGTCAGAGAGACAGAGGGGAGCTAGAAAGTCAAGGTAGATTCTTAGATGATGCTGGAACGGGGGACTCATCTTTTAATTGCTCTGAAAGCTATACATAGTAGTGCTAGCCGCAGCAGCCCCCTTAAAACTACATAATCAAAATACATACTGCAACTCGGCATTCATCAATAGAGAGAATATGTCACTTACTTTTGAAATTAAAAGACAATTTTTAAAAAGATGTTTATCCAGATTTCTTGGTGATGTATAATGTCAGAAGCACAAAACATATAGTTTACCAAGACTCTTAGAGTGACATGTCACTGAATGGACAACGGGTAGAATGTTAGTAAAGGGCCATAGAAAGCTTCTTTTTGCCCATACTCTGTTTTATGGATTCCTTCCTGAGTAGCCCCTAATTGGATTACAAATACGAGCCTCTGAGCAATGATTAGATGGCACCAAACTAGTTCTGCACTCATAACCTCAATTTATCTTTGAGGATAATGTGTTAAGAGTCACTTGTGGGATTGACTGAGCGTTACCAAAATCAATATATATGTCAAGCTTATAAATTGCATATTACTTTTAACACAGAACATAAAACGTTCACATTTAGTGATTTACTTTGCCTGCAAAGCAGACATTTTAGCCTGTCTTTACGTAGATGATTATTAGCTCAGCCATTTCCTACTGTGACTGTTATCCTTTGCTAAAGGCAACCTGTGAGTAACCTTTCATAGAAGTGTCTTTAAACCTTTCTCAACCCATGTCCTTTTTTGCATATTTTGATCCTTTTTGCCTTTTCTTAAAAATATTTGAAATCTCAAAGCACTTTTAATTATCAAAATGAAAAAAATTAAAGTATGGGTAATTCTCATACATTTTAAAATTGAGATATAATTCATATTTTATAACATAAAATCTGCCCGTTTAAAGTGTACAATTTAGCAGTTTTTAGTATATTCACAAAGTTGGGATATCGCCGCTGACTAAGTTGGGATATCGCCGCTGACTAACATTAGAACATAGTTATCACCCTTGTAGCTACAGCCATTCTCCATCCCTCCCTCCCTCCCTTAGATAAAGATGGGGAAATGTAAGAAACAGATTACATTTCATTTTGTCATATAACACACACACACACACACACACAATTTATGTACAGGCATACCTCAATGTATTGGGTTTGGTTTAAGACCTCTGCAATAAAGCTAATGTCACAATAAATTATATCATGTGAATTTTTGGTTTGAAGTTGTTCATTCTTCCATTGCCACCATTCTCATTCCTAACGTAGTGCTATACCCAGAGGTGATCCATGAATGCCTAACAACTTAATTACTGATGTGAATGTCATTGGTTTTAAAAAAAAATCCAACTCTTCATATTCCCTGCTGTGTAAGTAAAGATTTGTTTGCTGTTTTAAGCCTTCCCAATCTATGAACACATTTTTCTGTATCCTTTGCTGTCGACAGAGAGGTTCAGGCAGACCCGTTTACCTGCTGATGAATAGCTTTGTTGGATTTCTCCTTTTTCTCCTAAGAGGAATGAGGCCAGCCAGGCAAGTAACATATAGACAAAACTGATGGGATGGTAGAATGATAGAAAAAGAGAGTTGGGGAGCCTGAGAAAGAAAGCAGAAACCTCCTCTGTGTTCTTGGTCCAGTTAGTCTGAAACAGTGGCTTCTTTTGATCATTATTACCTTTCAAATGCTTTTGCACAGGACATCCAAGTTAAGTTGTTTATAAACATGTTAGAATCCAAAGATTACTGAGAAGCCAGAATATAGAAACAAGGGATTTGTCCTCTTACTCTATCTGAATGGCCTCCTGAGGAAGCTAAGAGGGCAGACAGCTATGGAACTGGACTATGCCAGGGTCTATTCCAGAGAGTCAGTGGTATCTTTTGCAAGAGCCCTGTTGCCAAAGCTCACTGCAGTCAGTATCCATGGGAATTTCTCTAGATGTCCACACTGTGCTGCCACCAGCATCCTTCAACAGTAGTGACAAATAATGGAGAACTCAGTCCTCCTCTACTAGAGATGAGGCAGAATCTTAGGTTTCAGTATATTCTGCCTGTAACTCTTGGAATCTGTTCAGTTTGAGAGCAGTGTGAAGATACTCCCTGTACATGTGGGTGGGGGTATTTTCAGCAGGAAGTTTAACTCCATCATGTAGTGACAAAGCCAAACCAAGACATGGGGTTAGGCTAATAATTTGGTAGCCCTTACAATTAACAATTATTTTGTGAAGGCCAGGTGTGGTGGCCCACACCTGTAATCCCAACACTTTGGGAGGGCAAGGCAGGAGAATCGCTTGAGCTTGGGAGTTAATTCGTCTGGGTAACATAACAAGACCTCATCTGTACTAAAAACAAAAAAATTAGCCAGGCGTGGTGGTGTACACCTATAGTCCCAGCTACTTGGGAGGCCGAGGTGGGAGGATCTCTTGAGTCTGGGAGATTGAGGCTGCAGGGAG
>NW_016107477.1:1679733-1714402 GCF_001604975.1 Cebus imitator
AGAAAGAAAACAAGAGAGAGAATTGTTGTTAGATGCCACCCACCTTCCTTAGGAAGTAGGTTGTGTTGGCTGTAAATTGTTACTTGAATATTCCCCTTGATGGGGTACAGAGGCTGCCTCACCTCACTCCACCAAATGACTTGTTAGAGGATTCCTTCCAATTATATCAGTTTAAAGTTATTTTGGCTGCAAATAGCAAACACAACAAAGTCAAGAGTCATTTTTAAAAATAGGCATTTCTATTTCTCACATTTCTGGAAGCCCAGAGATAGGCAGCATCTGGTGTTATTTCCAAAACTCAGAAGTATCAAGGCCAACTGCTACCATTTCTTGGCGTTTCTCTCATAATGGGCAAGGTGGCTGCTGCGGCACCAGTCATCTTGTCCACATTCCAAGGAAGGAGAAAGAGAAAGGGGTGGAACCTATATCAGAAAATCAAAGGATTTCACTGAAACCCTGGATAAGACTTTTACTTATGTGACTTTGGCCAGAATTGTGCCAGATGCCACTTCTGGACCAAGGGAGTTGAGACAACAGGGTTGGAATGGGAATTGGGACAGAGAGCAATTCTGATGAATACAGGTTTATTTACCTCATAATATTTCTAGGGATATTTTTGTGTAACTGTTATATTTTAGCACCCATCATAGCCAGACCCTAAATCTAGCTCTGAACACGCTATCAAATTAATTGAATTGTAGCAGTCACTAACACATGGGTTGACTATGTGCCAGGGATTTTATGTATATTAACTCACTCCTCATAACAGCCCCTTGAAGTGCATATGATTAATACCCCCGTTTTGTGATTAGGAAACAGAGGTTCAGTAGTTTGTTGAAGATTATAGAGCTGTAGCCTGTATTCAAACCTGTGCTAGCTGGCTTGAACGTTTTTGTCTATATCACCACACTCTATCACTTCTCTGCTATAAAAATATTTACAGCTATAAGCAGTTACACAAATACCTGAGAGGGCTTTTGAAATTAAGAACAATTACAGGAGGGAGAGCGTTTGGACAGGATGGGGGAAAGGTTGAATTCCTGTCCTGGCTCCACTGATGCTGGTCGTTCATTCGGTAAACATTTCTACGTTATTTCCCTTTGCCACACACTGTGTTAATAAGACAAACATGGTTCCTCTATATTGTAGTGGAGAACATAGACCCCCCCAAAACAGAGTGAGCCATGAATACATGAAGTGTTGATTATTGATGAATAAGAAGCAGGGAACACCAAGCGCTGAGAACATGAATAATAACTGGAGGAACGCTTCAAGAGAGTGGCCTGGAAAGGGATCCCCCAAGAGGTGGCCTTTACGTCGAGAGCTGAATTATGAGAAGCATCTTGCTGCGGAAATTGCTTCGGGAGAAAGAAGGTTCCAGGAAGAAAGAGCAGAAAGGAAATTTCCTAAGGGAAGAAAGAACTTGGCTTTTTAGAGAAACTGAGGAAAGATGAGCATGCCCAGTGCTTATGCCATGGGAAGGTGATGTAAGGTGAGACTAGCAAAGAAGTCTGAGGACAGAAGGTACTGAGCCTTGAAGTCATAGAACAGAATTTACATTTACTTATAACTGCAAAAGGAAGCTATGTGTTCCCACTTTACTCTCAGTAACTCTCCATTGCTGTGCAATGAGATATACAATAGTGGCTCCCGCTACTTCATGGGGTACATGTAAAGATCAAATGATGTAATGTGTGTGATAGTAACTCGTTAGGTATAAATCTCTCCATAAATAACAGATAATAAAGGCCCATAGAGTATTTCATAGTAAAAAGTACGTCTTTTGAAAATACTTTTTTGAAATATACTCAACAACGAAACTTGTGGTTTCACAAAGCAAGCTGTGCATAAACAAATGCAACTTCTAAAAATATCTGTTAATGTTCACAGTGTTTTGTGGGAGTTCCACTACCAGTTAGGGTGTGAACTAGTTTGTGACAGACTATCATTCCCACTGTAGCAGCTAGAGAAAAAAAAATATATATAAATCTATAATTTAAAAACTATATTGAAGAGCTGTGGATACAAAGAAGTCTAAAGGAGCCAAGTTCCAGGGAAGAAGAACTTTTGTGACGTGAGCAGAGCCCAGTGGTCATTACTGCCCTGGGCATGTCTGCTCCCTGAGTTTTTACACTTCTGGGCCAAAGGTCACACCTGTCTAGGTGGAGGGACTCTGCTGGGGTGAAGAGAACTATGGCGCTGTTAATGGCTGCCTGCACTAGCACAAGAAATTGGAATTTGTAGAAGCTCCAAATGCAGAGCTAGTTCTCTCACCACTCAACAACTCTCCCCTTGGGATTTTTGCTGGGAGCCCTGGCAATACAGGATCCCAGCAACACAGGATCCCAGCAACACAGAGGGCCAGGCTGTAAAGCAGAAAGAGATCTCTGTAGTCCCATGGTGTTTCTCCCAAAACCCTTTTAGCAGGAAGGACCCGTAGTAAACACAGGACAGATTTCCCCTTGAAGTATTTGAAACCAGAGATAAATGAAAACTAATGTAAATTGCAACACAGGCCAGACCCAGCTCAACTCCTGATTGGGTTGATGTGATCTGCCCCTCACTCCATCTACTAGGTAGAGGAAAAGCCTTGCCCTTTCTGGGTGAAACCTTTATTTACTTCAGTTTTCTAGAGTTCTTTTAAAAACAACATCTTCTATATAATAAAAAGTTATGAAATATGTGAAGAAAAAGGAAAATGTGACCTATAAGCGATTGGTTGTTTTAAAATCAGTTAACACATTATGTTAATTAAGATGTTGATTGATTTGATTGATCGATTAATTAATGTGTTAAACACATTAACAGCACAGATATTGGCCTTAAGAGATCTTTCAAATAACAATTATAATATGTTATAGAAATTAGAGGACAGATGGACAAAAATGGATAAAAACATGGGTAATGTCAACAGAGAAATTGAATCTCTAAAAAGAAATAATTGGATATTTTGATATGAAAAAAATACAGTATTGGAAGTGAAGCATTCATTGGAAGACTTAGCACACTGAACACAGTAGAAGTAAGGAAAAATGAAGACAGGGCAGTAGAAATTTTTTAACTGAAGCACAGAGAGAGTTGGGGAGGGAAGCAAAGCAGATTGTGAAGGACATTTGGGGCAACATCAAACAGCCTGACAGTCATGTTATTGGAGTTCCAGGAGAGGAGAGAGGAAATGTAACAGAAGAAATATCGGAAGAGAAAATGGATACAGATATTCCAAAATTGATGAAAGACATTAGCCCACAGACTGAAGCTCAGTAAACCTCAATCAGAATTGAGAACTACACTCAAATTGCTAAAAGCAAAAGATAAAGATATCATCTATTATGAGCAGATGAGAAAGCAGATACTATATTTAAAAGAACATCAATAAGAATTGTAACTGACTCTCATCACAATCAGTAGACTCAATAAGACAATGGATTGACCTTTTTGAAAGAATTTAAACAAAAACTGCCAGCCTAGAGTTCTATGCCCAGTAAAAAATATTTGTCAAAAATGAAAATAAATGAAAGACCTATTCAGAAATAAAGCCGAGGAAAGTTTTTGTCAGTAGATCCACAGTACAAGAAATCTAAGGAACGAGAGAGAAATGTTCAAGGAAGTTCTCAAAACTGAAGAGAAAGGACCTGTTGTGGAAACACAGATATGTAGAGAGGAATGAAAAACTCTAGAAAAGATAAATCTAAAAGATCAGATATTTAGTTTTTATAAAAACTTATTATTTTAAAACAACAACAATATTGGGGGATGTAAACATGTGAGGAAGCAACATAGATGACAAAAGAAACATAAAGGGTAGAGGGAGAATTATATTCTGTAAGATATGTACACTGTTGTGAAGTTGTAAAATACTAATTTCATCTCAATAGTAATGAAGATCTCTCGTATCTACTAAAACACAGTATAAGTTATGGCTAAGAAGACAATAGAAGAAAGAATAATAAAATCTTTCCTTTTCTTATTGCCACTTTGAATTTATGGTAATCATTAAACACTTAAAATTTAATTTTAAACCTAGTGGTACTTTTACAACAAAAGTTTCTATGTAACACAATTGCATTCAGTTTGTCATGTAATATTTTCCTGGTATTGTTTGGGAATAAAAAGGCACAAACAGCTGATGAAGCCTAAACTCCATTTTCTCCTAATATGGTGAGGTATGAAGCTGCCCATTAAGGCTCATCAAACTGTTGGATGGGCCTGAGAATCAAAAATTACATAATGTTTCAAGAGTGGAAGTTCATGGTTTCTACCACACCCTGGGGTGAAGGAGAAATATTTGTGTATCTACCAAAAATGTGAGCGCTCTTCCAAGTGCTCTTATCCCCAAAAATGCTGTCTAACTTCTTTGCCAGAAAAAAGTTGATCATTGCAATTAAAGGAGTCTTGGGTGAATTGTTTCAGAGGGAACCAGTGTGTTACTCAGCTGCTCATGACCAATAATATTTCACATCTGTTCTCCCTGCCCCCAGCAGAGTTTTATGAATGTCTCTTCCCTGAGATTCCGTTAGTATATCCTTTGCATGAATAAGAAGCTGTTCCATAATTGAAATATTATTAGCCCTAAATATATCTTCCCCTTGTCTTCTGTGATTTACCTATTATTTCCCAAATTTCTTACTTCTTCAAATATTTTCAGTGTTTGGGTATATCTGTTTGTTTGCTTAATTTCTAAGATCAGTTATAATATACAGGTGCAGCCATCGTGGTGGTATTACTGTATTGGCATGAAAAAAATGTCTATGCATGTTTTTGAGTCAGGAAAACAAAGCAGTTTATAGAACAATATTGGTATGATACAGATGGGAGGAAAAGACTTTCCATTTTTGCTTTATGCAATTTTATATTAGACATATACACTTATACTGCATTATAATTTTTAAAATATGGTCCATATCTACTGTTAAGACTGTCGTATTTTTACAAGTCAAGCATATTTATTTTTTAAAGGAATTAATGTAAAAAATCTAGAACTCAAAAAAGTCTTAGATATCCATATACTCTGAGTCTTGTACATGGAGGGCAGGAGGCTGTGTGAGCAGTGGTAACTGATTTCAGTTTTAAAAGAAGCAGGTGTTGGCTGGGCGCAGTGGCTCACACTTATAATCTCAGCACTTTTTGAGGCTGAACTGGGTGGATCACCTGAGGTCAGGAGCTCAAGACCAGCCTAGCCAACTTGGCAAAATCCCGCCTCTGCTAAAATACAAAAATTAGCTGGACATGTTGGCTCAGGCCTGTAATCCCAGCTACTCTGACGGCTGAGGCAGGAGAATTGCTGAGATCGCGCCATTGCACGTCAGCCTGGGCAACAAGAGAGAAACTCCATCTCAAAAACAAAAAGTAGGTGTTTATATACTAGTACTCTAAGAATTTGTTAGTGGTTTTCAATATTAGTCTTATTTCAAAAGGAAAAAAGCCTTCAAAGCCTAAAAATAATAAAATTAGTAATAACTGTCTTAATATCTTGTCAATTTCATAGGCATTTCAACTGATAGAATGTGTCTGACTTGTTGAACTATAAAGAATTCAGTGAGAATTATCACCCAGTTATCAAACAAACTGCCTAAAATTCTTATCACACAACACATAAAAATAAAGTATATATTTCATATTTTCCTGAAATATTTTTGGTTTAAAAAAACAAATTGGCTATCTTGCTGTCAGTTAATGTTCAAAACTAGAACTACATACAGTCAGATACTATGAAAAGATCAAAGATAAAATTCCAGAAATCTCTACTAAAATTAGATGTGATTTAGAAATCCAGGAGGATTCCTAGGTGTGTACAGCATATGAGCAAATGGAAAATTTTTGATCTTGTTATGGGACCATTATTTTGCCTCTCTTTACATATTCTCATGAATATAATGTGTTTTACACTAGCCATGGCTAAATTCGGTAACAATCTGCTGCTGCTCTGCATGTTAAGATGAAATTGTCCCAAGTAGTTATAAAACCCACAGTGGACATTACTGAGCCATTGGTCCGGTTACGTTTTTCCACCTGGGAGCTCTTGTTAGAGTGAAACAGCTCAGACCATACATTGCTTAAGAGTTAGTCTCAGTCTTTTTGTCCAGTTCCACCTGAACCAAAGGAGAAGAAGGCAAGCTCGGAGGAGGTTCTTTGAAGGGAGTTGCAAACCCATACCAACACGAACTCCTCATTCCTCCCCACTCCATCCCACTCCTTTCCCTTGGAAATAGCCATTCCACTTTCTGTCTATGAATTTGACTACTCAACACCACAAATAAATGGAATCATATAGTGTTTGTCATTTTGTGAGTGGCTTTTTCACTTAGCACAATGTCCTCAAGTTTCGTCTATATTGATTCTTGTGTCAGAATTTCCTTCCTTTTTAAGGGTGGATACTATTTCATTGCATAAAGATACCACATTTTGCTTATCCATTTATCCATTGATAGCACTTGAGTTGCTTCTAACTTTTGGCTATTGTAAATAGCCAGTAGCCAAAAGCTACTGCATGGATGCTGTTAGCATGGATGTACAAACATTACTTTGAGTCCCTGCTCTCAATTCTTTTGAGTATATACCCAGAGGTGGAATTGCTGGGTCTTATGGATGTTCTATTTTTAATTTTTTGAGGAACTGCCATACTGTTTTCCATAGAACTGTCCCATTTTGCATTTCTGCCAACAGTGCACAAGGGTTGCAGTTTTTCTACATGCTCACCAACACTTGTTATTTTCTGTTTTTTTATTTGTTTGCTTAATAGTAACCACCCTAATGGGTGTCAGCAGCAATTCTTATGCCCTTCTCTGCTGTCACCATTGATAGTTTACAGAAACAGACACTGTGCATATTTTGACTACTGTAAGTAACTTTGCATTTTACAAGTTTGTGAAAATTATTAAAAACATTTTCATGTGAATTCCTATATGGCCACAGAGTCATTAAGTACAGAGAATTTTTTAGCCAGGCGTGGTGGCTCACACCTGTAATCCCAGCACTTTGGGAGGCTGAAGCAGGTGGATCACAAGGTCAAGAGTTCAACACCAGCCTGGCCAACATGGTGAAATCTCGTCTCTACTAAAAATTTAAAAATTAGCTGGGCGTGGTGGTGGGCACCTGTAATCCCAGCTATTCAGGAGGTGGAGGTGGGAGACTCTTGAACCCAGGAGGTGGAGGTTGCAGTGAGCTGAGATAGCACAACTGCACTCCAGCCTGGGCAACAGAGCAAGACTCTGTCTCAAAAAAATAAATTAAAAAATAAATAAAGTACAGATAACTTTTTTAAAAGGGCCACCACTGAGTGGAGATTATTCCCTCAAACCCATCTCTACCATGGTAACTCCACTTCTCCATTTGATTTAATTAAATTCAATTTTGTGAATTTATAACATAAAAACAAAACCAATGTTTATTCATAGATACTATTCTTTTCTCAGAAAATCCATTCCTCACTGCCGAAGAATTAACAGGATGCTGTCCAATGAATCCCTCCACCCTCCTGCCTTCAGCCGCTCCAACTCAGAAGCCTCCGTAGACAGCGCCTCCATGGAGGATTTCTGGCGGGAAATAGAAAGGATTAAAGAAAGCAGCATGGGAGGGCAAGAAGAGCCACTGCCAGCTGAGGTCACACCTGTGGATGGTAAGATGCTGGATTTGTCTTCTTGCGTGCTGACTGGCTTGCTTTCTCTGCCCTCTCTTATTCTGTTCATAGGCAGAAATCATCCCACCAGTAGTGAATCAGTAGAATCTGACATATTGATGACCTACTCCCACTGCCTGATTTATATCTACTGGCTCAGGGTGGCTTTTATCCAAGGTGACATGACCTGAGGAGGGCTGGACCTCAACAAAAATACAAATTGCTGCCTTATATACTGCTACTTAGGATGCTGTGCCTATCTATTGGTTTGATTCATTATCATCAAGCAGATTGAGTATTGTAATTCTGACAGCTTTTATATTTGTCTACTTATTTATTATTAATTAGAGTAATTAATACTTAACTATTAATTACTACTAATTAGAGAGAGAAATTTTAGCACTGTAATTATGAAGAAGAAAAATTTGAATTTAAAGCATTTACTGATATTACTATATTAGATTATCTTGTATTCCACCAAATAAAAGTGATGTTGCTGTTGTTTTTTCCAACTCTTATTTTAGATGTACAAGGGGTACATGTGCAGGTTTCTTACATGGGTATAGTGCACTCAGGTAGTGAGCACAGTACCCTGTAGGTAGTTTTTGACCCATTCCCCTTTCCATACTTCCCCGCTCTAGTAGCCCACAGTGTGTGTTGTTCCCATGTTTGTGTTCGCGGATGCTTAGTGTTTAGCTCCCACTTGTAAATGAGAACATACAGTATTTGATTTTCTCTTCCTGTGTTAATTTGTTTAGAATTATGGCCTCTAGCTGCATTCTCATTGCTGCAAAGGGCCTGATTTTATTCTTTTTTATGGCTGCATAGTATCCCATCTTATATATGTACCCCATTTTCTTTATCTAGTCCTCCAATGATGGGCAGCTAGGTTGGTTACATGTCTTTGCAGTTGTGAATAGCATTGCAATAAACATACAAGTGCATGTGTCTTTTCAGTATAATAACTTATATTGTTTTGGGTTTATACCCAGTAGTGGGATTGCTAGGTTAAATGGTAGCTCTGCTTTAAGTTCTTTGAGACATCTCCAAACTGCTTTCCACAGTGGCTGAACTAATTTATACTCCCACCAACAAAAGTACCTAAGCATTCTCTTTTCTCTGCAGCAGTTCCAGTGTCTGGGTTTTTGGGTTTTTTTTACTTTTTTTTTACTTTTTGATAGTAGTCATTCTGACTGGTGTGAGACGAGACGATATCTCATTATGGTTTTGATTTGCATTTGTCTGATAATTAGTGATGATGAGCATTTTTCATATATTTGTTGTCTGTATGTCTTTTTGTTGAAAAGCATATGTTCATATCCTTTGCCCATTTTTTAATGGAGTTATTTGCTTTTTGCTTGTTGATTTGTTTAAATTTCTTATAGATTCTGAATATTAGACCTTTGTTAGATGCATAGTTTGTGAGTATTTTCTCCCATTTCTAGGTTGTCTGTTTACTCTGTTAATGGTTTCTTTTGCTGTGTAAAAGCTCTTAAGTTTAATTAGGTCCCACTTGTCAATTTTTGTTTTGTTTTTATAGAAATTGCTTTTGGGGACTTGGCCAAAAAATGTGCCAAGACTGATGTCAGGAAGGATATTTCCTAGGTTTCCTTCTAGCGTTTTTATAGTTTGAGGTCTTACATTTAAATTTTTAATCCATCCTGAGTTAACTTTTGTATATGGTGAAAGATGAGGGTCCTGTTTCATTCTTCTACATATGATTAGTCAGTCATCCCAGTACCATTTATTGAATAGGGAGTCCTTTACCCACTGCTTGTGAAACTAAACCGAAAAAGATGGAAGAGTGGGGGAAAAGCACCAATCAACAGTATAATTGTCCTTAGTTCTCAAAAAGAACAAAACTACTCACAGTGAATTAAAAGCATAGGTCAGTCATCTCGTCCAGGCCCCAACTGTCTATCAGCAAGCAAATACGTAAGACATCCAAGAAAGTCTAAAGGTGGTTTAGTAAAGTATACACCTAGACTGTGTTCATTAGCCAGTGATTAACCTCAAGACAACTGCCAGGATGAACTGAAACTTTAGAAAGTATTTTCATTCTTCACTCCCATTTCTGAGTCTGTTTCTCAGAACTGATAAATCATTAAGATGTACCACCATTAACATACATCTGATATTACTTGAAATAAAAAGCCCTGCCACACATGTAACAAGAATCCATTCAAGGGAACCATCCTCCACAGTGAAATGTATTCTTACTGTTATTACTTGCTTGCTTAGATTTTGCCTTCTCAGACCCAGAAAGACAGGAAGACACATAAAGGAAAGTACCTATTATCCCCTACCCCTTTTTCTTTCTATCTACCCAGCTAGTTAGCTATTCATGTTAAACACCGAGAGTTCACAACGATAACCTCCAGTTTCAATCCAGCACCACAAGGCTTTTTGCTATCTTCCCTTTTTCTGTAATTTTTAACTCTCTTCTCCAGTAATAAACCTGGCTCCCACTCTATATTATATATTTACTCATTTGCTCAAACCTAGAATACAGGAAATATTTTCATGTTTGCTAACCTAACTGCTACAAAAGCAGACCTACTAACTACAGTTTGTTATTTATTTGCAGATTTTCTTCCTTGAAGCATTTGCACAGATCTTAAATGTACAGTTCAATGAGCTTTGACAAAAGCATGCACTCTTGTAATCTCATGCCGATCAAGATAGATAACATTTCAATCAACCCAGAAGATTTCCTCATGCTTTTTCCCAGTCAGTCTCATGCCTCCCAATGACTTGCCATCCCTGGCCAGAGACAACCATGGTTCCCATGTTTTTGCATCATAGATTACTTTGGGGTTTGGCTTCTTTCACTGAGCAAGTTTTCGAGATACATCTAGGATATCAATAGTTTTTCTTTTTACTAGGGCTGCCGTAAACCACAAAACTCGTGGCTTAAAACAGCAGGACTAGCAGCCAAGGTATCAAGCTGGCTCATGCTCTCTTGGAAAGTTCTAGGGAAGAATGCGTTCCACGTCTTTCTCTTAGCTTCTGGTGTTGCTGGCAATCCTGGCTGTCCCTTGGCTGTTGATACCACCTTGTGCCACTGTCTGTCTCCATAGTCCATAGCATCCTCCCTATCTTTGTCTGTGTTTCTTCTCCTCTTCTTACAAAGCTACCAGTTACGTTGGATTAAGGGCCTACCCTACTCTAGTGTGACCTCATCTCAATTTACATCTTAATCACATCTGCAAAAGCTTTGTTTCCAAATAAGGTTATATTCATAGACACCAGGATTTAAGACTTCAACATATCTTTTTGGGAGATACAATTCAACCCATAACAGTAATATTCCATTGTATAAATATGCTACAATTTGTTTATCCATCTACTTTTAAATTTGAGCATTGTTTACAATTTTGCTTATGATGAGTAATGCTGTTATGGGCAATCTTGTGAAAGTCTTTTTGGGTAGATATGTTTTATTTCTCTTGGATATATGCAGTTTTCAGAGAATGTTCAATCATGTAAGAAACTGCCAGCGTTTTTCCAAAGTAGCTGTACTATTTTACGCCTCTTCCAGCAGTATATGACAGACAGTTCCACTTCACATCATTGCAACACCTGGTGCTTTCAGTCTCCGTTGTATGAGTGATTCTAGTGGATGTGTGGACTATCTCATTATGATTGTAATTACGTTTCGCTGATGACTAACAATGTTGAACATTTTCTCCTGTGTGTGTTGTCTTTTTGTATATCTTGCTTCGTGAAAACTTTTGACTGATTTTTAAAATCTTTTATTACTTTTTATTAAAACTTTTTATTACTATATATTTTTGATACAAGTCCCTTGTTAAATATATGTATTGTAAATATTTTCTCACTGTCTGTGACTTGTCTATTCATATTCTTAATGGGGTCTTTTAATTGGATTTGTAAAATCTGTCTTTTCAGTTGCTTGTTGCTGGCGTATAGAAATACACTTGATTTTTGTATCTTGATGTTATATATCATTACCTTCCTAAATTCATTTTCTACTAGTTGTCTACTAGATTTCTTGGGATTATATATGTAAGCAAAGAGGTCATCTATGAGTCAATTTTCCTTTCTGATTTTTGTGCATTTGTTTTTGATCTCGCCTTACCGCACTGGCTAGGGCCTCTAGTACAAGTTGAATGGAAGTGGTGACAGCACGTACATATCCTTATGTTCCCAATCTTACATTCTGACTTTCTTAGGGTTATAAGGTTATTCTTTGCAAGATATGTCTTTTTCATCCTTTTATTCACTACCTGTTGTTGTTTTGTTTTGTTTTTTCACTATTTCTTCATATTTTCTGTGCTTACATTTCAGCTGTATCACTTTAATTTGTTTAGTTGCTGTTCAGGCATTTCAATCTTCATCCCTAACTTATCATAGTCTACTTAGATAAGTACCATGCTTCACTATATCAAATATAAGAACCCAGCAGTGCATTCTTCTTCCTGCCCGGTGCTTTGTACCATTGTCTTACGTATAGCATCTGCATACGTTGTACATACATCAATGCGGTGTTGTCATTTTTGCTTTAAGTTGTCATATGTACCCATATATTTTTTATTTTGAAATAATTCCAAACATATAGAGAAGCGACAAGTGCAATTTTAAGGACTGTTTTTTTTCAGGGACCATTTGAGAGCAATTGTCAACCTGATGTTCTATCACTCCCAAGTACGTTAGGTGTTGTATGTATTTGTACATACACATTTACAGCGAGAGAAAGCCATTCCCTGTATAATCACAGCATACTATGAAAATGAACATGTTATTTTTAATATATAACTATCATCTAGTCCTCAGACCGCTATCATTTCTATATTACCTTTTATGACAAAAGAAAAACACTCCGGTTTAGAATCACTTGTTATGTTTAATTGAAAAATGTGTTTCTCTTTCTTCTCTCTCTCTTTCTCTCCCTGCGCCCCCCCCCTTTTTTTTTTTACAGTCTGGAAGAGTTTCTTAGCCTATCTCTGATTTTTATGACCTTGACACTTGAAGATTATAGGTAATTTTTATAGAATGTTTCTCTACATCAGACAATTTGGGATTGTCTGATATTTCCCAATAACTTAGATTCAGGTTATACGTCTTGGGTAAGTTGTGATATTGTGTTCTTCTCATGGCATCCTGTCAGGTGGCTCGCAATTTTAATTTGTTTCTGTCACTGATGATGTCCACTTTAATCACTTACTTAAGGGGGTATATGCAAGGTTTCTCCACTGTGAAGTTAGTCATTTCATTTTTCTAATTACTGTTTTCTTGGGAGGTACCGTCAAACTATATAAACATCCCACTGCACGCCAAATTAGTGATTTATATCAGAATAGACTCCTGGTTTATTTAGTGTATTTATCTTTTACTATCATTTATTTTGATGCTCAGATTGCCCACATTTCATTTGGGAGTCAGTTATATGGAGACCTCAAGCATCCTATTTGAAAACAACCGCTGAAGGCTATTTTTAACCAAGCAAGATTACAGATGTTGCATAGAGTGGGGCAAACAGTGGAGGGTATGAGTCCAGTCAAGGTAACTGCGGGAACCAAAATGAACTCCCTTAAGAGCAGGATAAGGAATACAATGTCTCTAATAGAACACTCTGGCAGGTGTTGGTATTAGAGTTATTTAAAAAACAAACAGAAATGTTTCTTTCTCTTCCACTAGAGTTGATAATCTAGTGGAAGAGAAGGTAGTTAATGAAATCATATAAATAGATATATTTGGAGGAGAGAATTATTTGAAGGAAGAAGAAACAGCAGTGTTAGGATTCATGCAGTAGGACATGACCTTATCTGATGGGTTCAGGGAAAAAGAGACTTTCCTAAGAAAAGGATGTAGAAACTGACACCTGAAAGATGGGTGGTCAGTAATTATGAGGTCACGCAGAAGGACTGGCATGTCCAAAGACCTTGTGACAGAATAGAATGTTGGGTTTTTGAGGAATCCAAAGTAGGCCAGTATTGCCCAAAAACAGGAGAGAAGGAGTCCAGAAATGTAAGCAGTTGTTGACTTACGTTTAACATCTTGTTGGCTATGGTAAGGGTTTTCTTCATCATAGAGCAAAGACAAACTGTAGAATTATTTTTGTTTTCATTAGAAAGGGCTCATTTAGTTATAATATGGATAATAGATTAGAAGGGGATCAAGAATGGCCTGGGAAGAACTTGTCGGGAGTCTATCACAGCAGTCCACGTGAGAGGATGTAGCTCTGACCTGGGTCATGGCAGGAGAGATAAAGGAAGGTGGCCATTTTGAGCAATAACAAGGAGGTAACATGAAAAGGCCTTGGGGATGTGTCGGAGTTGAGGCGTGAAAGAGAGGGAGAGGTCAAGAATGCCTCCTGGGTTACTCTTGCCTGATTACATGGGAGGGTGGGTTTCATTTGTTGAAATATGGAATCCTGAAAGAGGCCTAGAGTTGGGAGTGAGAAATATGAGTTTAGGTTTGAACACAGTGAATGTGACATACGAATGACAGAACCAAGTAGATACTGAATAGGCAGTCAGATATATGGAACTGAAATTCGAAGGAGTGCTCTGTTGAAGTTACACATTTGGCAACTGGAGTGAACAGACAACAGGAGTAACACTGATATCTGCCTGGACATTTCTCACCCATGGAAAACGTGTATCCTACTTACGCTGCAGTTTAAGGACTTAGACCATCCTCACCCTTGATTTATGTCAACTCCAGTCCTACCAAGTACTCTTTCCTCCACTCTTTCATTATTCCTTACATAGGCTGAGGGGGAAAATGCAACTTTTAAAATTTTTCTAATTCTTAAAAATTATTTATTTATTTATTTTGAGACAGAGTCTCCCTCTGTCACCAGGCTGGAATGCAGAGGCGAGATCTCAGCTCACAGCAACCTCTGCTTCCAGGGCTCAAGCAATTCTCCTGCCTCAGCCTCCCAAGTAGCTGGGACTACAGGCACGTGCCACCATGCCCAGCTAATTTTTGTAGTTTTAGTAGAGACAGGGTTTCACCATGTTGGCCAGGATGGTCTTGATCCGCCCAACTCAGCCTCCCAAAGTGCTGGGATTGTAAATGTGAGCTACCACGCCTGGCCTAAAATTTTAATATTAAAATATTACATTGTAAAATGTAAATGTTGTCTTCAGAAATTAAAATCTTATCCATAACTTAAGGAAGAGTTCCATGTCATAACTCACTAACTTAAAAGGCTTATTATTTAGGTTAAGGCTGTCAATCATAAATTCGCCTTTCATTTTTCGTTAAAGGGACAGCTTACAAAGCACATGAACAATTAAAATAAGATAGCAAATTAAATATTCACCTAGCCAAGAAACTGGGCCTGTAAGACACATCAAAGGCTTTGTTTGTACACCAGTGACGCAATAATGTAAGCAGAATCCAGGACTCCTAGACCAATGCTTTGGCATGCTAATCTGCTCTTTAAACAACACCATTTGGGTAATGCCTCTTTAGCATAGTTCCCAGAAACATATGTTTAGTAGATGTTCTGTTACAAGACACCGTTATTCTGATTTCCTTATATTTCTATATATTGAGGAATTACAGGTTTTTGAATTTTCTTCTGAGAAAAGAGGTTAATGTTCAGAATAAGGAGAAAGGTAGGAGAATGAACATCAATTAAATACTGACTTTGTTCCAGATTGTTTGCTACCTGTCAAAAATACATTGATTTAAAAAAAAAAATCCTCACAGGCAACCTGATCCCTTGTGGTTACTACCCTCACTGTTGTATTTTTCTCTAATTTGGTCTTGAGGTCTCTCTCAGGTGAGTGGCTGTAAGCTAACCCTTCTCTGATGGAGCTACAGGGGATTTGGTCACTGGTGTTTGCCTTTCACAGGATACCCCTTTATCCTGGTGGGTGGCCTAATACCTTCTCGTTCAACCCAGGACCTGGTGTCCCTCTCACAGGAGACTCGTTTGTACTGATGCTATACAAGAGCCCTGACTGGAAATAAGCTAGGTTCAGGTATGTGGGCCAGGTGAGACCCAGAGGAGGCAAAACACAAGAAGTAAGAGAAAGGACAGATCCCAGGGAGAAGACGGCAGCTGCTCTCCCAGGACTGGTGGGAAGGGACAGTCGTCTGGGACACTTACAGTCAACAGGCAGGCAGGGAACAGGAAAGAGAGAGTGACTGAGGGACCTGTGGACCACAGCCTCGATTAGGATCCAAGCATTGCCCAAGCAGATTTCTTACCAGGAGTCCTAAGGGCAGGCGGGCATGAGTTCCAGAGAGTCGCACGGTGACTGAGAGGTGGTCACTGCACTGTATCTGCACAGTTCATGTAGGGGGTGTGGGTTGGTGGGATGAGTATGGCAGGTTGTATCCCGCTGTCTCATAGAAAGTCATCACCGAGAGGTGATTTTATAAGGCAGATATCAGGATCCATCATATTGAGGAATTGGGAGGAGGCGGACACCCGGAAACCGCATCAAGAGTGACTAAGCCCCGCCTCTGGTGTGAGAAAGTTAAATCCATGTTCAAAAGGGATACCAAGACAACATAAAATTATTCTTATAATAATCCGTAATCCCAGCCCGTTCTTATAATTCTTTCCCATAATTACTATAGAAAAAAATACAAATACTCATTTCACCACACTCATTTTGCCAAGAGGACACTGAGGCCTTGAGGTATCTTAAGACTTAGGAATTGGGCAGCTGGCGAATGTGGCCTTGGCATTTGAACCTTCACGTGAGTGCTTGAAAAACCGATTTGTATTTCATTAAATCATGTTTTTTTCTATTATAGTTTTAATTTAAATATTCATATTTTATCACTTTCTGAAATTAGTAGGCCAGATATGGCTCATATTTAACTCTCTAGCAGGAAAATTTACCTTACCAAGTCTGCCAATTACCTTACTTTATTTGAAAATACTTTAAAATTTGACTTATTTTAAAAATACAATGCAGACTTTCATTCATTCTTATAGTTTTTTTTTTTGTTTGTTTGTTTTTTGAGATGGAATCTTGCTCTGTCACCAGTCTTGAGGGCAGTGGCATGATCTCAGCTCACTGCAACCTCTGCCTCCCAGGTTCAAGCGATTCTCCTGCCTCACTCTCCCTAGTAGCTAGGATTACAGGCGTGTACCACTATGCCCAGCTAATTTTTATATTTTTAGTAGAGCCAGGGTTTCACCATGTTGGACAGGATGGTCTAAATCTCTTGACCTCATGATCTGCCTGCCTCGGCCTCCCAAAGTGCTGGGATTACGGGCAAGAGCCACCACACCCAGCCCATTCTTATAATTCTTTCCCATAATTGCTGTAGAAAAAAATACAAATATTATATTATTTACTGATACTTCTTGTCTGATATTCACATGGCATCCAATCATCCAGAAAAAGTTCTAACCTTCTCTTGGTAATGTTCTTTTACAGAAGGAGAACTTGAAGCAGAATGGCTGCAAGATGTGGGTTTATCAACTCTGATCTCAGGTGATGAAGAGGAAGATGGTAAAGCCTTACTCTCTACATTGACTCGAACCCAAGCAGCTGCCGTGAAAAAAAGATATAATACCTATACCCAAACCATGAGGAAAAAGAATAAGCAGTCTGTCAGGGATGTCAGAGACATTTTTGGAGTCAGTGAATCTGCTGTAAGTAATTGCTCAAACATGGTTCAAAAGGTGCTTGGTTTGACTGGGAATGGGGGTAGGGTGGGTCTGGGGTAGAAAAAATATCAGAAATGTTGGTTGAGTGGTTCCTTTATAACTTTTTGAGAAAACTAAAGCAGACAACACAGTGCAAATTTTTACAAGTTTGAACTTAAGTAATCATTTCTTGTCTCCTGTACTGCAATCTCCCTCAATAGTAAATTTATTACCTTCTTTGTTGAAATCAGAAAGTGACTTCTTCAGCAGTGGAGCTAGTCTTTGTGGGTAGGATCCATAGACCCTTGACTTAAATTTAAGCACTGAATAGAAACTCTGTGGTTGGGCAAAGGAGTCCCAGGGAAGTGGCCTTCATGTTGTAAGCAAGACTAGGTGTTTTGGTTTCAATAGGGGTTGGCAATGAGAGATTCAGTAGGGTGCCCTTTATGTTCCGATAAATTAAAATGGTCAAAAAATAAAAGATACTAGCGTTAATTAAGTGGGTGAGAAGATGATTCAGAAAACCATAAGGGAAGCACCACATGTTTTATGAGAAATGGCTGATTGACGTTCTAGCTCACCCTTAGCAATTTTATGTCCACAATTTTACATCTAAGGCTGTTACTCATGTTCTCCTATGTATACATGTGTTTTACAGCTAGCCCTGTCTTATAGCTTACTTGTTCATTGATTCACTGCACAATCGCAATGTTATATTGCAATAATTGCATGACAGAAGTGACAAATGCTTATTGAATACATTATCTGTGCAAGATTCTAGGTTAGCTTCTATGCAGATGGGATTCTTGAAACATTTGGGATAATTAGTATATAGAAAAAAGGAAATTTGATATGCAGCTGCAGTTAGAGACAAGTTGCCTGGGCAAGTTAATCACTCTGATTTAGGTTTCTTCTCCAATTAATTATAGTATCAATAATGGCATACATTAAAACTTCAGGGGTATTGAGTAGAAATCATGGTTTAAGATAGTCTCCAGTGTGAATTACTTAAGGTTGCCTGTAAGTCATATCTTCTATTAAAGTAATCATGTTGGATAGTTGCCAAGACAGCTCATAGAGGCCCAGTTAAGCTTTGTATTTGTGCTAACAGTGTCCTAGAATAACACTATCCTTTAGAACTTTCTGTAGTGATGGAAATGGTCCACTTCTGTCCTGTATGGTAGCTCTAGTTACGTATGACTGCCAACACTTTATATGTGGCTAGTGTGAGTAAGAAATTGAAATTTTAATTTTTCTTAATCTTAATTGATTTAAATATGAACAGTCACATGTAGCTTGTAGCTTACGTATTGAATAACATAGTTCTAGAATCTTCTGCCATATATAATGATATAACTTATGGTAAGTGCATTTTGAGTTCTGAGCTATTTGGATTTTCAACCTAGTGTAAGCCTGTGTCATTCTGGATGGTGGGATTTTCTACAGCTGTAATTGAGTAAAGGTGAATTCCACAATGTGAGGCAAGGACATTAGCTATAGATGTCCTGGCCAAGATGCCTACTGTAGTAAAGGTTTGCCTTCCTGGCTTTAATTCCTTGGGCTTGACATTTTGGTATTTTTTATCTGACTATACATATCAGATGTCCATCTTCATCACCCAGCAGCATCTTGGTTTATGATCAGAAACTGTGATCCTTAATGTCTAGTGGCACTTAGAGTCCTTTATGCTATGATACTGCAGCAGTACCAGGAGACTTTTTTTTTTTTTTTTTGAACAATAGAGATGGGGTGTCGCCATGTTAGCCAGGCTGGTCTTGAACTCCTGACCTCAGGTGATCCACCCATCTCAGCCTCCCAAAGTACTGGGATTACAGGCTTGAGCCACCGCACCCAGGCTTTTTTTAATTTTTTAAATTTAATTTAATTTAATTGTTTTTAGAGATGGGGTTTCACCACTTTGGCCAGCTGGTCTTGAACTCCTGACCTCAGATGATCCACCCACCTCAGCCTCCCAAAATGCTGGGATTACAGGCGAGCCACCATGCCCAGCCTCCAAGGGATGATTTTATGGGAAATTGGGATAGACTCCATAACAACAACCTAATAAATGAAGGACAAGTAACCTGTATTGCAGGATTTGAAAAGGTTATTATACTTCTTAACAATCTTTTTTTTCAAGGACTTTCTACTTGAGAAGCAGTATTCGAATGCTTGTTTTAGTTAGATTCACATTAACCAACATAATTTTTTTAGATTAAGAGTTAATGTAAATTTCTAAGTCAGTCTCACCCATCGCTTGCGTTCTATTTGGTGTTTGAAGAAAGGAAAGAGGAAAGCAATTATGAATTGTACTATTTGTACTAAATCTTCGGGATTTATTGGCAAATTTGTTTCACGTGGTGTATTAGAGAACGGAAAACTTTGTTTCCTAGGCTGAAGGTCTAATTGATTAATACATTTGATTTATGGTGGCTTTTCATGTTCATTTGACTTATGATGTTACATTTGGCTTATGACCCTTCATGTTCATTTGAAATTCATCTTTCAAATGAATTTTCTTTCAAAATAAATGAAGAGCAGCTCTCCTTCTTTCCTCTTTTGAGCATTCAGGTATGGCAATCTCAGATGTTCTGCTGGGCTCCAGCTGGAGCAGGGGGATGCCCTTTGGTTCTGGTGGTTTCTTTCTTCCTTTCTTGTATCCACCAAAGTAGATCGCAAAGATATGCAGTACCTAGTTGATTCCAGCTGATGGGAGACTAGAAGAATTGCAAATGGGTGATTTGCTATTACTGTAAATAAAAAGAGGGCCTGAGCCTGGGAATTCTTCTTCAAAAAACAAATTCCCTGGGCCATTTTTCAGTTGTCTCCAGGATCATCTTGAGAGGGTCTTAAAATCTTTGCATCCATGCTGTCTTTCTCACTTCTATTTCCAGATACTCCAGACTTTGAATTTTGCTTTTCCCTAGGAAACTGTGAAATTAAAAAGGCTTTCTAGGCTTTTCCCGAATCCTCCATTTACTCAAATATCTAGAGTATGCATAACTATTCTCTTCAGATTTCCGTAACTATTCTCTTCAATTTCCTAAGACTAGAGAATGCATAACTATTCTCTTCGGATTTCCGTAACTATTCTCTTCAGATTTCCTAAGACTTTGGACTTCTAGTAATGTAAAAACAGCAAGATAAAGGGTATTTTTTGTGCTTTCTTCTTCTTTCTTTAGACCCCAAATGGAAAGATAAAGTGCTCACTTCCTCAAAATGAAATATCTTTTTTTTCACTGAGACAGACAAATGGTCTCAGTGAATAATAAACTGGTGTTTAACTCCTGGAAAGACCAAAAAAGGGCCTAGGAGGGTTGCATCTGTGGTGGGGAGTGAGGAATGGCCCAGAGCTCTTCCTTCTGTCTGCCTTCCTCTTTCTCTCCTGCCAGTCCTGCTGCGGAAGCCTCAGTTCTAGAGAGAATTGAGAATGGGGGCTAAGGAAGCAGGTGGGCACAGGAGAAAAAGACCATATATTCTAGGGAGTCAAAAGGTCTTGTGCTATCTTGGGAAATAGGGCAGTCAATGAAATGAAATCAGTATAAGCTTGGCATTGTATGAGCTATTTAAAAAATTCAGATTGTTCCTTGTCAGGGATATAAAAAGCTGTATAAACCTAGCCTTTTAAAAAATATTCATAATATATATGGCCTAAGAAATATCGTCACAGATATTTTTTTCTAAAAAATTCAGCACCTGTTTCTGCAAGAAATTTGGAAGCTTCAAGAAAAGGTACCTGAAGTTTTTCAGTTTTCTATTTGAATGTGACAACATAAACACCAATTCCCCTGTTCCTTCCTCTCCTGTTGTGTCTCTGGGGTCCTTTCTCTCTCTCTCTCTCTCTCTCTCTCTCTCTCTCCCCCTCTCCCTCCTGCCCTCCCTCCCTCCCTCCCCCCACTTTCCCCTCCACCCTGTCTCTCCTCTTCCCTCCCCTCCCCCCGCTGCCTGTCTCCCTCTATATCCCTTACTCTTTCTTTGGCATCATTTACCTACATTAATTGAATAATTAACTAAGATTTTCCATTTTACTTTCTTAGTGAAGTCTTATAATCAGTTTCATAAGGAGATTTTGCATTAATCTTAAATGTATAAATTTGACCCAGTATGCTTATCTAGTAAGGATATAAGTAAGATAGATAAGTATAAGATAAATACTTATGTCTTTATATTGTACAGAATACTTAAAAAGATATAAATATTTATCTTATACTTATCTATAAATTCAATAATTTAGAAAATAAATATATAGGTTATACTGGTTCTTCTCTACATTTTTTTTTTTTTTTTTTTTTGCACATGGAATTCCATGCTCAAAGTCACTTGACTTCAGAGTTTGGAAGATATGTGTCCATTATCTTTTCTCATATTCTGTTCCTATGGGGAAGTACAATGTCTGCGTCAATCCCATTCCTTTACATAACAGATGGGGAAGCTTTTGAAATTTATTTTTATTGCTGGAAACTTGAAATTTCACCAGTTTTATCTTTTTAAAAAATTCATACTGGTCAGTACTAAGTGAGCTCTTACAATCTGAGAACTAGCTCATTCTTCAGGTTCTACATATTTTCATCTAGCATTTAAAACAAGTGTTTGTTCATTTTATTTTCTCAATTATCTCCTTCTGAAACTCCAGTTAGACGATTGTGGCACTGTGTGGATTGAACCTCTGTGTCTGTTAAATGTTCTTATTTTTTCCAAGCTTATTTTGGCCATGGTGGTTTTAACACTTATGCCTTTCATTATTCTTTTTTAAAATTTGACCAGACATGGTGGCTGGCACCTCTAATTCCAGCACTTTGGGAGGCCAAGGCAAGAGGATGCCTTGAGCCCAGAAGTTTGAGACCAGCCTGACCAAGACCATGTCTCTACAAAAAAAAAATTCTTTTTAATTAGCCGGTTGTGACGGCACACACCTGCTGTCCCATGCCTGTTGTTTCAGCTACTCAGCAGACTGAGGTGGGAGAATCACTTCAGCCTGGGGGTCAAGGCTGCAGTGAGCCAAGATTGGGCCACTTGAGTCCAGCCTGGAAGACAGAGTGATAGATCCTGTCTCAAAAAAAAAAAAATTTAATGGACATATTGCTAATTTACTGAAGCCCCTCCCCTTGCCCTGAGTTCTCTTTCATTATAGCATCTGTTCTTGTTTCTTGACTGCAGTAGCCTCTCAGCACTCTGCAGGTAATAATAGAATTAAACCTTAAATTTCAAAATGCTCTTCCTTTCCTTGGATTTTCTGCTTCCTTCAGAGTCATCCGTTTATTTTAGCATCTTTGTTTTTCTCTTCCATTGTTGTTGCTCGGTTGACTTTGATCCTTGGGTGTTGATTTGTATTTACTAAGAAAGGACTAGATTGATTGATTGATTAGTATAGGTAATGGGAGTTGTATGGTCCCCTTTTCTCCCAGAATTCTCCTGTGAATAGGAGTCTGGGCCTTTGTGAATGGTGCAGTGTGTTGATGGTCATCCTTCATTTAAGACACATACATATGGGATTGGATTATTACACCTTGTATGTCTGAATCAAAATATCCTATATAACCCATAAGTGCCTATACCTACTATGTACCCCCAAAAATTAGAAATTAAAAAATAACAATACATAACACTTGACATGTGCTCATTTTACATTTGTTTGAATCATATTTTTAAGTTTAAAAATTCTATGGTGACAATATAAACATTAAAAATATGTAAAATATTTTTTAAAAGACACATACATAATGGCATCAGTGCCAAAGTCATGAGAGTCCTGAAGAACTGTAATTTATTTCCTTTTCAGGAAACTGAACTTCTCTTTTTATACTCCTGTCCATATTCTTTTAGAAGGCTCCAAGCGAAATGCAGTTCAGCCTTGTGTCTACAACCACCACACCCTCAGTGGGACAGCCACTACTGCCACTGAGGCAGGTGTCACTTGTCACTGAGAGTTAGCTACTGCCTGCTCTTCAGTGTCTGGGAGGGAAGGGTCTGCCTGGCCTCTTTGTTCAGAAAACTAATTTGCCGTTACTTTGGTCCTTCTGAGTTGGGGGTGCCTCCCTGATCTTTTTATTTTGGTTCAGGAAATGAGCTTTTTCAGAATCAGCCTTTACCTTCTACACATTTTTCTCTTGTGCCTTTTTACAGGCTGAGGTTTTTCCTCTACTCCTATCAAACCATTCCTGCCTGATTTTTATCTGCCAGGAACTTCCAACAATTTCTGTTCTGATAATGGAAATGTTCAGTAGTTTTTAGAACTACAGGTTTAAAAAGACTATCTTTTGACACTTGGAATAATTTGCAGGGACAGGAGAAAGTAGCTTGTGTGTTTTGCTATCTTGATTGAATTTTCTTCTGCTGATTTTTCAGTAGTATTTATTCCTTTCAAAAAATAAATGTGTTTTTTTTTTTTACTATGAAAGTAATAGATAATTGTTATTGGAAACTTAGAAAATATGAACAGGCAAGGTGAAGAATTACAACTTCTGTGAGTTCAAAGAAATTTCATTATTTCACTAAACATCTATCAAATTTAGTTTTTCAATGGAGTTTCTATAATAAAGGAATAGACATTTAACCCTTGTTTTAGTAAAGCCATTGTATAGTAAATCAAAATGTTAAATTAGTCTCCAGATACATCGTACATTGTTTACAGTCCTGTTCATCATGGGCAGAATTCCAATACCTAAATACATTTTCCAACATTCAGAAGATCTGAATTAAATATTCCTTTCAGTAACACATTTAATTGGGCAAAATAGTCAATCTAATTTATCTCCAACTTTATAATTGATAAGCAACTAGCTAAAAGTGGAATTGATTTACAATTGACTATGTAAATATACAGTGTACTATAAAAAATGATTATATAACTTATGTATATACATTTGGCTTCATGTAACAGAAGATGCAAGAAATCCTGTGTTATACAAATATGAGTTTGTTTTTCTCTCTGAAGAAAACAGCGTAGGTGGTGTTTTTCCCTACCATGAATCCAATTTCTTTTTGACTTTCTTTTTTGTCTTTCATAAAAACAATCAGGAAACTTAAGGAAGACAGCAGACTGGATTTGGGGTATATAGTTGATGGAGTCTTCCATAGAGAATAGTGTCTATTAATTTGCCTGGCATTTAGTGGGCACTCAGTATGGGTTGATAAATTGCTAAATGCAGTAACTGTTGCATAGGTAATCATAGCTATGGTTATCTCCACAAATTTGTATGAAGCTACACATATTATACATAACAAGTGGTTTATTACACAATTAAATTTGGGAAACTATAAATAAAATAAAATGCACTTTAATGTTTCTCAATAGAGGATTTTTTTGTATCCCAACTCCTCTTTTGGATGTGACCCTGGTTAATGAAGAGGTATTATCAATTCCGTGTAGAAATAGCCAACTGGTAAGATAAAGCAAGGGAAACTGGGTGTAAGGAGGTTAGAAAAAATAATTATTTCAAGACAGTTAGAAAAACTCATGAAAAAATGCCCACTTACATTGAAATCATGAAGAAAGAAAGGAGAATCTTGAAAATAAACTCAGGAATAAATAATTAAATAGCTAAATTCACAAGTAACTATATGCCGTACCTATAATAATGAAAATACCAACACCCACAGCAATAGCTGCAGCCAGAAGTCAAAATGTGGGGGAAGTTGTCAGATCAACTTGTGCTGTCTTGGATGAGCTCATAATGGAAAATCTTGATCTACCTCCATGTATCCTCTAGTATTAATTTAATTCCGACCATAAGAAATATTTTGACATTTCGCTTACTTTCTTTTCAAGGCAGAGTCTTGCTGCAGTGCAGCTGCACAGTGATAGCTCAGTATAACCTGGAACTCACTGGCTCAAGCAATCCTCCCACCTCGGCCACCCTACTAGCTGGGACCGCAGCTGCACATCGTCATGCCCAGCTAATTTTTAAATTTTTTATAGAGATGAGATCTCATTATGTTGCCCAGGCTGGTCTCAGACTCCTGGCCTCTTCCCTACCAAAGTGCTGGGATTACAGACATGAGCCACTGTGCCCAGGTCAGTTATTTTATACAAGTAAATATCTTTTTTTGTTGGAATTAGAATTGCATTTTATTCTTCAGCTTTTAAGTTCTGGGGTACATGTGCAGGATGTGCAGGTTTGTTACATAGGTAAACATGTGCCATGGTAGTTTGCTGCACAGATCAACTGATCATATGGGTATTAAACTCCAAATCCATTAGCTATTCTTACTGAGGCTCTTCCTCCTCCGACCTTGGACAGGCCCCAGTGTGTGCTGTTCCCCATGTGCGTTCACAATGTGTTCTCATCATTCAGCTCCCACTTATAAGTGAGAATTTTCAGTGTTTGGTTTTCTGTTCCTGTGTTAGTTTGCTGAGGATAATGGCTTCCAGCTTCATCCATGTTCCCACAAAGGGCATGATCTCATTCCTTTTTATGTCTGCATATTATTCCATGGTATATATGTACCACTCTAAATATAAATATCTTATGGGAAGCAGCACTATATCATCTTAAATGTGTAGCAGTAAGTGGAAAAAGTACACTTTCTAGCACAGGCAGTGAACACATTTCATCAGAGCCCATCTTGTCCATTTTAGTAAAAAGTTTCGAAGAATGCTAATCTGAGTTCGTGACTGCCAATGAATCTGTCTCAGTAGAAGGCTTTATTTCTACGAGATGAACCCCATGCATGATCTATACCATGTGTCATGAAGCTTGGGTTCCCCTTTTGAAATGGTGCACCATGCATAGGAGTCATAGAAGGACAGGGCTTTGCTGACATCTGCCTCAACCTGATTCATGGTGGCAGACCATTTACAGTGAAAGACTTTCCTCTGTTATACTTCAGTATGTTTCCTTCTCTTTAGTTTTAGGGTTTTTTTTTCCTTCCTGTTAGAGGAAGAAGGATTCTTCGCTGTTCCAAGAATAATTTCTTTTCCCACCCTTGACCTAATGAAGGCGATGATGATGATGATGGTGATGGTGGTGATGGTGATGTATAGTTTCTGTGCAGTTTATTTTTCTCTTACATAGATTTCATGTGGGGCCCTCTATCTGGAAGCAATTTCTTGGTCTCTCCTAAGATTCTGCTGAGTGGTTTGGATGTGGCCAGTTTGTGTTCTGGCCGCTCTTCTGCTGCCTGAGGGTGGACTGAGGTCTGGACGTGGAGTGCAGTCAGCGGGTGCTGTGAGCAATCCTGTTTTGCAGACTTTTGTATCTTTTTTTTTTTTCCTAATTTAATCTCTTTTCTACTTTTATTATATTTTTCTGAAGTGTGCTAATGCCTTCCAGCCATCCCTTTCTTCCCACCAGGACGTTTAGCCTCCGGTTCTGTCCTCTCTGCTGTCCCCATTCCCCTTCAGCTGCCACTGTCTCACCCCTCAGCCAGACGGGGGCAAGTCAGAGCAGACAATGAATCCTTTCCAAAAATGGGTTTCTGTGAGCCTTGTCCCCCCCCGCCCCCGGCTCTACCTTCTGTTTTGGTTGTCTTCTCTTTACCCCGTTGGTAAGGGAAAGATCTCCATCCTTGGCTTATGAGAGTGGCTGAACATACAGCACCCAACACTGGACAGGTAAAATTGACAGCATTTATTAGTCACATGTCCTCACAGCCCGGAGAGGAAGACACTGCATGCCACACAGGGCCACATGTAGGCTGCTCTTGGGAACAGGGTAAGCAAGCAGGGTCTGCAGGCTTTGTAGTATTAAGAGTGTGGGCTGTCCCCCGACTCCCACAGGAGTAGGTGATTGGCTTTTTGAATAATTCCATGGGCTGCCAGGGAACTGAAATACTACTCAGAGATACACAAGAACTGTCTTCTGGATAAGGAGGGTTGTTTGGCCTCTGCAGGAGCATGGCGGGGAGAACTTGCTATTAGGCCATCTGATTTCACCAGATTTCCATGCAGTTTATCATATTGAGCCCTAATGTCCGTCTCATACCACACAAACACCCCCACCCCTAACTAGGAATTCTCATTATTCTGGGCTTATTTTATTTATTTTCTCTTGTATGTTTTTTATCCTTATGTTCCATCATTTACCTTCTTCCAAACTAGAGGAAAAATATAGTGAGTTTTCACAGACCTTGTTCTCTCTCAGTATATTATAGAGGGACTTCTATTTTAGAAAGGTTTGTTGCGTCCTCTATGAGTAGATTTTTAAATTGGACTGCAGACATTGCATCAGGCAAGCAGAGGCCAATAAGGTTTGAAAAATATATTTCATACCTTTTGGAAATCTAACCATGTGAAGCAGAAGATAACAACGTAGATACTGATGAAAGGATGAGTGTGTGTGTGTGTGTGTGTGTGTGTGTGTGTTACACAAGTGCTAGTCTTCAAACACCTATATATGGGATTGTAAAATATATTAGTTAAATATCAAAATATATATTCTGGTTTGTTCCTGGGTGAGGGGTTCCCAAGACCATGTGCAGGGTCGGTGATTAGAAGGACTCACAGGATGCAGCAAACAGTCCTGCCCATGGCTGGGATTGTTACTGCAAAGGAGTACAGACCAAAATCTCCAAAGGGAAAGGTGCATGAAGCGAAGTCCAGGGAATCTATGCAAGCTTCCAAGAGCCCTCTCTTAGGGGAGTGACATAGGACAAGATTAATTCCTCCCCCAACAAACTGTTGCCTGCCAGGAAAGCTCATTTACACCAACGAGCCCCAGGTTTTTACTGGAAGTTGATCACATAGGCACCCTCTACCTAGTACGCAGCAGAATTCCAGACTCACAGAAGGAAAGCAGGTGTTCAGTATAAGCCATATTGTTTGCATGAACAGTTTAGGATCCATGAGCCAGTCCTAACATTTAGGAAACAGTGGGAACCTCCTGAAACGCAGGTTCTCAATTGCCAGCCAAGGGGCCTGCCTTGCAAAACAGGCCTTTCTAGTGTGTCAGGCCTTCTGTGGTGACTCTTTTCTCGAGAGCTCTCAATATAATATATTTCTAGGTGTATGGGGAGTAAAACTTCTTTCATTTCCCTTTATCCTCTCTTCTTCCCTTAAAAAGTGATAGTCAGGGTCAGGTTTGGGTAATCACAATGAAGCAATAGTAGGTATCCAGTGAACACTGACTAAGTGCCTACCACTCTAGACAACAGCAGTAAAATAAGGAGACATGGTCCCTGCACACAGGATTTTTATTTTAGCCTAAAAATGAATGTAGAATGGGAACAAAAGCAGTGGCGATGGTTAGAAGATGAGACACGGTAATTCACAGTTACCAGGTAGGGTAACAGTTGGCCTTTGGATGGAATGTTTATGAAATGATTTTCCATCGGCCAAAGGGGAACATGAACCCACCCTGCGTTTGTCTCTCCTTGGCTGCCACCCACCCCAACCCAACCAAGCTATGCCAACCCCACTGGCTATCACTTTGGGGTAAGTGAAACAGCTCTGTCTTGAGCTCCATGTGAAAGAATGGATAATCAATGTGTCAAAAGGATCTCAGGCATCCTTGGGATGTGCAGACAGAAGCAGAATTACAGCGGCCTCCTCTGTCCCTCTCCTTCCCAGTCTCCCCATGGCCAAAACAGTCTCTCACTTGGCTTTCTCTATGCCTTTCGTTTCAAATCATTGAAGGTCTTATCACCTTTGAAAGGCTAATGAGGGCCAGATATGATGGCTTACACCTGTAATCCTAGCATTTAGGGAGGCCAAGGCAGGAAGATCTCTTGATCCCAGGAGTTTGAGACCAGCCTGGACAACAAAGCCAGACCCTGTCTCTACAAAAATAAAATAAAATTAAAAATTAGCCAGATGCAATGGCATGTTCCTATAGTCCCAGCTATTCAGGAGGATCCCTTGAGCTCAGATGTTCCAGGTTGCCATGAGCTATGATCTCACTACCACATTCCAGACTGGATGGCAGAGCAAGACCCTGTCTCCAAAAAATTTAAAAAAAGAAAGAAAGAAAGAAAGAAAAGTTAACCAGGGTAAGCATGGTGCCAAACACATGAAGAAACTTCTCACTGAGATGGAAGAGAGGTTGAAGTTATTCTAGCCATACCCATGAGCTGCTGGGCAGTTTATGGAATGAGGTGGCAGTCATTGTCCCCGTCCTGCAGGAGGATGATGAAGGAGAGCATAATGAAATGACTACGTAGAACAGTAAAAATACCAACTTACATAATCACATCTATTACAGAATGTTACATCTTCTTAGCAGATTGTGCCTTTTACTCTTTGAGCAAATCTGGCAAGAAATGCCTCTGGATACTAAATTTTTATAATCCAAAAAACTTAAATCCTAAATTGGTGAGTATCAAGATGCTAGGCCCTAAATCGGTTTCCTGCCGTAATGTATCGCTATTGGCCCATCTGCTTTTTCATACTGTGTTATTGTTGAGAAGTCTGATGCCTCTCTAAAACTTATTCCTTTATTTATATGCTGCTTTCATTTTTATATTTCTGGAAACTTTGTAGGTGTATTTTTATTGTTGGAGAACTGAATATCACTGGGATCTGAAATTTTTTTTCGTCATCAGCACTCAGGTTTTTGTTTCTCATAACTCTTCCTTTCCTTTGAATTCTAAACACTCTCCTCCCAGTATTTCTGTAATTATTTCTTTCTCTTCTTCCTTTCACTGCTTGAATTAAACTCGCATACATTAAATTGTCACTTATTTTCCATATCTTTTTTCTGTTTAGTCTGTATGCTGGTATTTTTTGTCTGCATTATTCTTGTAGAGACTTAATTTTCATTTTTGCCATGAGTAATTGTAACTTGGCCCCTGCTGAATTTATAATTCAACAAATATACTGTTAATTTATAAGAATGTCTCTTTTTTCACTGATTTCCTCTTTATTGTTATACTTAGCTTCTGACTTATTGTTGCAACTACCTCTCAAATCTCTCTAAAATTATTAAATAATTATACATGTTCTTCTCTTTCCTCAATTATTTGCTTTTTGTAGAATATTTATCACTGTATTTCTTTTTTCTGTTGTTGGTTTTCTCTTGATATTCGTTTACAAACCATTGCCAAATACAATCACAAAGTCTGGCTTTAAAATAGCATGGTTTTATTAGTAAGTATCAGACTTAGATAATTAAAAGGTTTACTTTTCTTACAACAAGACACTTAAGGAGGAAGGCCAAGACTGGTATGGCTACCCTGGCATGGATCTATCAATTTTTCATCTTTCCATTCCGCTTCCCTTAGTGTGGGGGCCAATTGTTAATACTTACAGGATGTCCGGACTTCACAGGCACCATGTCCTTGCTTCTGAAAGAAGCACTGGTCAGCTGACTTCATCCACTTTCACAAGAAAACTTTAGCTTTCCTGGACACTCCACCAAGTAGAATTACATTTATATCTTACTGGATGTAACCATCACATGATCACATTCAGTCTTTTTAGTTAGACACACAGCATCTTGAAGCAAAATCATGATATTTATAAGTTAGGAAAGAAAAGAAAGTGGGTTTTGGCAGGAAGCTAGCAGAGTCTGCTTCTGAGACCAGTTCTGTTACAGTGCATGGCATTTATGAGGATCAATATAATTATGAATGAATTGGTAAGTGCTGCCATCAATGCCCCGTTAGTCACTAATTGTATAAATCCCCAGGCAGCGATATATATATATAAAAACTCTAGTGTAATGCATATGTGAATACACAATCACATTTGGAAAGATATGCCTAGATAAATGTGGCTTTCATTTCTTCTATTAGCCACGTGAGACCTGTGACAACCACACTAATCAGTTGGATGGCACCCAGGAAGAAAGAGAGCTTCCAAGAGTTATCAAGACAAGTGGTTCCATGGTAAGTTGTAGTTGTGGGGGGATGGTGGTAGGCATGAACAAGCTGTTTCTTCAAGATGGTTGAGCAAAACTTGAAAAAAGGGCAACATAATTAAGACAGTTGGACAACCACAGATTTCAACATACTTATCTACCTTTAAATAATTTTTAAGAAAAATATTCAGCAGTAAATGAGCTCAAGTTGAATAGGTAAGCTCATTAAAAGGTGCTCGATATTGTTAATGAATATGGAAATGCAAAGAAAGCCACAATAAGATATTTCTAGATACCCTGTAGAAGGCTAAGAGTAAAACGACTGACCATACCAACCAGTGCCAAAGATTCAGAGCAGTTAGAACTTTCACATGTTGTTAGGAGTGTAAAATGTTTTATCCACTTGGCAGCATCTTAAATATTAAAAGTATACCTGCTATGAGACCCAGCCACTCTACTCATCAGTAATATATATACACACAAACACTTGTAATATAGATATACACAAACACTTATCCACGATGTTTATAGCAGCTTTATTTGTAATAGCCCTAAACTGAAAGGGGAACAGATTTGCAGGTAAACAGATAAAAATAATTGTGGTATACCCACAAAATGGGATATTACTCGGCAATAAAAAGCAATAAGCTGTTTATACACATAACACAGTTCGATCTCAAAATAATTATACTGTGTGAAAGAATCCAGACTTAAAAATACGTGATTCATACAAAATGATAGAAAATGTAAACTAACCTATAGTGGGGGGAAGATGATCACTGATTTCCTCCTGGGGACAAGAGGGAGGGTGAGGAGGGGAGGAAACGAGAGATTCAAAAGAGGCATGAGGCCATTTTTGGGGGCTGCTTGTTCTGTTCATTATCTTGACTGTGGTGATGGTTTCATAAGTCTATATAGTTGTCAAAACTCATCAAATTGTATTTTGTGTATACTTTATTTACAGTTAATTACATGTATGTTGTGTCTCAATAAACCTGTTTTTAAAAGTCCATTGAATGTTTTATAATCTAATTAATAGCCAACATACTTATTTTTCAGTAAGCTACTTACAATAAACAGTCTATTCATGTATTACATATGAATGACCCTTGACTCTAATCACACATGCCACTGAACCCAAGCGCTTACAAAATGTTTGCAATCCAATCTACAATAATCGGAAACCTACCTTACAAATCAATTCCTATATAAAAAGACATTTTCCTTATGTGCAGTCAACATAAATGAAACAATCTGTCAAGGTTATTGTTAGTTTATTGAAAATGTAAAGTAATCCATCTAATTTATTTCCAGTGTCTTAAATGATAACCAAATAGCTATACTTGCTATTGATTCATAATTTACTGTAAAATACAGTCATACCATTTGTTAAAAATCATGAGTTATATCTGTTTTCTTCATATAAAAGAAAATTAAAGGAACTTAAATTTAAGCAAGTAGAAGGGTTGTTTTTTTGAGACGGAGTCTTGCTCTGTCACCCAGGCTGGCATGCAGTGGCGCCATCTTGGCTCATTGCAACCTCCACCTCCTGGGTTCAAGGGTTTCCCCTGCCTCAGCCTCTGGAGTAGCTGGGAATACAGGCACACGCCACCATGCCTGGCTAGTTTTTTGTATTTTAGTAGAGACGGGGTTTTACCATGTTGGCCAGGATGGCCTCGATCTCCTGACCTCGGGTTTTTTTTTAAACACAAAACTAGGAAATTAATAGGGAGTTAACCAAGGTTGGTACAACTGCAAAACAATGTAGTAATAACCTTAGCATGGACTAACAACTTTTTCCTTTCTTGTTGCTGCCTTAGCATGTGCGCTTAATCCTCACACTTACAGGATGCTTAGGAGGCTCTGATACCTTGTTGCTACCCATTAGTGTCACCAAACCAAACTGGGTCAGTGTGCCCATGCAAAATGAAAAGCCAAATACTGAAGCACCAAGTTTTGCAGTGGAAAGGTTTATTTCCATTTGAATGGCAAGGAGACAGGAGGAAATGCTCAAATCTGTCTCCCTGAGCTGGGAGTTGGAGCAAGTTTTGTAGTCAGAGGGTAATGAGGCATGATCTGATTGGGTCTTGCAATAGGTGATGCCAGAGGCCTGCTCTGACTGGATCCTGCCAGGGGGCGATGTCAGGGCTCAATCTGATTGGATCCTAGATCCTGCCATGCGATGTCTGCTTCTTACCTCAGTCCCTGTTCCTCAGTCTGAGCACTTAGGTTCCACCTATGGTTGCATGCATGGTTCATCAGGTCATGCTCAGGTTGTGTGACCTTCAACTTGAGGCCGAGGGTCCATGGCGTAAACCAAAAATAAAACTCTAAGGTCTCCAACTATCTGAATGGACGCCTTCTTTTGGCCAAGGGTATTCCAGAGTGATCTGAAAATCTACTTCAGGCCATGATGGAAGAGGGAGTTGGGCATGCCTCATTTTACCTGCTAACATTAACAACAACACAGACCTGAAGTCTAATAAACATTTACATTCTATTCTCTTAAAGCCTGCTACTCAGAGGCTTCATCTGCTTGACAGAACCTAGGTCTACACAACCTCATTTTAACTCAGGCATTCCTTTCTACTAATAACCAATTGCCAATCAAAAAAAAAATTTGGGGGGGAGGATGGACTTTCACTGTTGTTACCCAGGCTGGAGTGCAATGGCACGATCTCGGCTCACTGCACCCTCCGCCTCCCAGGTTCAAGCGATTCTCCTGAATCAGCTTCCCAAGTAGTTGCCATTACAGGCATGTGCCACCATGCCTGGCTAATTTTTTTGTATTTTCAGTAGAGACAGGATTTCACTCTTTTGGTCAGGCTGGTCTCAGACTACTGACCTCAGGTGATCTGCCAATCTCAGCCTCCCAAAATACCAGAATTATAGGCATGAGCCGCCGCGCCCACCCCATTCAGAAAATTTTTAAATCTACCCATGACCTGAAAGCCCCTGCTTCAAGTTGTTCCACATTTCCGGATCGAACCAATGTAAATTTTACATGTATTGATTGATGTGTTATGTCTCTCTAAAATTTATAAAAGCAGACTACATCCTAACCACCTTGGGCACATGTTGCCAGGTCCCCCTGAGGCTGTATCATGGGCACATCCTTACCCTTGGCAAAATAAGCTTTCTAAACTGACTGAGACCTGTCTCAGATACTTTGGGTTCACAATGACAACTAAGAACTCACCACGTGGTTACAGGAAAGTTGAGCCAGATTGGTCTGGGTGTGGGGGGGGTTACATTAGGAACATGTTACAACTGACTATTTTTAACAGCAAACCTTCACTCTCCTGGAAAACTGTACAGTAGAATCTCTCTCTCTCTCTCTCTCTCTCTCTCTCTCTCTCTTATTTATTTACTTATTTGACAAACAGTTAAACCCTTAGTGTCACAGTATTTTTTATTTTTTCTTCTTTTAGTTGCATGGACCCTCATTCCTTTATAAATAAACTTCTCTAGGTTTTTGTGTTTGTCTCTCTGCAACTTTTTAAATTTAAAAAATTTTGAATTTATTTATTTATTTATTTATTTATTTTTTAATTTTTTCCCATTTATTTATTTTATTGTATTTTAGGTTTTGGGGTACATGTGAAAAACATGCAAAATTGTTGCATAGGAACACACATGGCAGTGTGATTTGCTGCCTTCCTCCCCATCACCTACATGTGGCATTTCTCCCCCTGCTATCCCCCCCCAGCTCCCCACCCCCCACCGTCCCTC
>NW_016107477.1:1715352-1726740 GCF_001604975.1 Cebus imitator
GGTGTTAGGTCTTATGTTTAAGTCTTTAATCCATCTGGAGTTAATTTTAGTGTAAGGTGTCAGGAAGGGGTCCAGTTTCTGCTTTCTGCACATGGCTAGCCAGTTTATTTTGAACTTATTGCTGGAATTCTGAACTTTCATAAAGATCTTCTTTCTATTTTATTCATCCTGGTCAGCACTTAGTGAGTCTTTTCTAAGAACAGTTTTCTTTCTCCAGTTGCTGCACATTTTCTTCTATTATGCCTTAAATTCTTTTTCCCCCCATTCCCACCCTCCAAGAGCACTTAGATGCCTGGCTTCAGTTGAATTTGCATAGCTCCTAAATTTTGTTTAAGGCAGTGGGGGCTCCTCTGGAGCTGCCGCTGTAAAGACACCAGCTGCAGCAAGGGAGGTGCAGCCAGGGTTGTGCCCTCTGCGGGGCCAGCAGGAGCCAGGAGCAGGCAGGAACCCTGCCCTCTACTGACTTGGGAGGGCTGGAACCCTATGCTCCCAGGCACAGCTGCAGCCGCCCACCCACAGCTCAGCACCCAGGCATCCCTGCACGCTCAGGGGCCTGAAAAACCCCTCCTCCCACAGGCTTGGAAGTGCCTGCCCACACTTCCTGGCCCCTCTTCACTGCTGGTGCCTGCTCAGTGTGGAGCAAAGTTGTGGCCCAGCCCGGGCACTGTTGAAACTCCACCAGGTGTTCACATGCTCAGGGCAGTGCTTACACTCCAGCGCCCCTGCCGCCTTGGCCCCCTCTGAACTTTAGGCACCCACAAGCATGGGAGGGAGGCCAAGGTGGGTGCTGAGGGCAGCTCGGCACAGGCCTGCAGGTGTCCCTCAGCAGCAACAGCCTGGGCACTGTGGATGGCATGCTGCTGGTTAGAGGCAGACAGGTGATTGAGCAGAAAGGTGCAGGTACCCAGTAAAACCCCTCCTTCAAGCCAGGAACAGCCTGAAGCCTGGAGACTGGGCTGCCATTTCTGGGTGAATTCTGCTGGCTGGAATGGGGACTTCATTAAAGACCATTTGGCCAATTGGATGGTGCTTTTTCCAGGCCCACCCACGGCCACCCATGGACAAATCAGCATGTACTTCCTCCCTTCTGAGCCCATAAAAGCCCCTGGACTCAGCCAGACACACAGAAGTCAGGGGCTACCAAATGGAGGAAAGAGCTACCCATTTCATTTCAGGTCTCTTCAGGATGACCTGCCTACAAAAGGAGATACCCACTGCAGGTCTCCTGAGAGCTGTCTGTCAATCAGTGAAGGGCCACTCTGCCTTGCTCACCCTCCAGTTGTCCATGTACCTCATTCTTCCTGGATGTGGGACTAGAACTTGGGACGCACCGAATGGTGGGACTGAAAGGGCTGTAATACAAACAGGGCTGAAACACACTTCCCACTTGCCACATTGTGGGGGATGAGAAGGAGAGAAGAGCTGTGGCCCTTTGGGGAGCTCAGACCTGGGGGATCTCTGAGCCATGGCTGTGACATCCACTTTTGGGCTCTGCAGTTCCTGGCATCTCCAAGCTTCCAGGCACCACCACATTCGCTGGTGTCCACAGTGGAAGCCCATGGAAGACACCTTTGGTACACCTGGTCCAGCCATAGCCTCACATGGAGCTAGTGCCTGTAACTGGCACCTGGAGCTGCCTGCCCCACTGCAGCTGGCATGCCTGGCTGTGTGCAGTGGCTGGACCCTGTGCTTGCTCACACACCCCTTGCCGTTGCACACTTGCCTTACCCTTGGCAGGGGTGGGACCTGGGCCAGTAGCATGAGCGGAATGCAGCCTGCTGGGCCAAGTGGGTGGAATGAACCCAGTGGGCCCGAGAAAAACTCAGACAAAGGCACCACCAGTCAGACACGTTTCCAGCTAGAAAAGTAACACCCTAAGGATTCTGTGGAATTATCTCGTATTACTTTGTTTGCTCTGTTTTCTAGGTTTCTCCAACTTTATGCTCCAGATTTGAAAATATTTTCTTGGTCATTTTTATATTTTTATTTGGCTTGTGTCACTCTTTTTATAAATTTTGGGAAACATATTCTTATTTCCCAAAGCAATTTTTAAATCTCGAATATGCCCATTATTATAGCAATATCATCTCAATTCAAAGCAGCAATGGCCCTTTTAAGTTTCTCAGAAGGTAAGAATCACATTATTTTTAGGGAATCAAATAATTTTTATGTTTTCTTAAATTGAGGTATAACTTACAAACTATAATTGCTTTCATTTTAGATGTATAACTCAATATTTGGGTTGTGTGTTTGGCTTTGGATTTATAGAGACAGGGTCTCAGTCTGTTGCCCAGACTGGAGAGCACTAGCGCAATCCTAGCTGACTGCAGCCTTGAACTCCTGGGCTCCAGTGATCCTCCCTCCTCAGCCTCTCAAGTAGCTGGGACTACAGGTGTGCACCAACATGCTTCAATTATTTTTAACAAATGTTATCACCTATGTAATCATAGCTAATCAAAATATAGAACATCTCCATCACCCAGAAGTTTGTCCTGGGCCCTTTCAATCAGCAGTCCCTCCTTCTAGAGAAGCAAGACTAGCCGTGATTTCTCACACCTTAGCTTGGTTTCCTGTTTCACAGAAGTCTAATTATAGTATGTTCTTTTATGTCTGACTTCTTTAATTTATAATAAATTTTGAGATTCATCCATTTGTTGCATGTTTTTGGAATCTAGTCCGTTACTAAATAATATTCCATAGTGTAAATATAGCACTATTGATATTCACCCAATGATGGACATTTGGATTGTGTACAGTTTGGAGTTATGAATAATGCTGCCCAGAACATTTATGAGTACAAATGTAGAATAAAGGATATGGATTCTCATTTCCCTTAGGTAAAGATGCTACATAATTCAGATTGTCAGCAAACACAGCCACACCTCCCCATCACCCATAGCTCTTAAACTTAGTAAGGAATAATTTAATAGGTAAATCTAAAATAACTAAATTCTATCATTAAAAAAGATCTACGGGCAGAAACAGCAACAAAATATCATTTTCTATTACATATCCTGCGTGGAGGATGTCGTCAACAAAAGCTAGGACTTCATGGGTGAACTCACAAAGAAAAAATAACAGACTGCTGTATAAATATTTTTTTCAGTATCAACATAGATATAAACATTTAGCTTTTTCCAGTTATTTTGGAAATGTAAACATCACGTGTAGAGAACGCGTTAGCTTTTGGAATATGTGGCCATCCGTGATGGCGCAGTGAAGTGTCTCCCCTGAGTGTACCATCTGGTCAGGGAACTGCACGCTTCCCACTGGACAGCAGCCAATGTTTTCAGATTTTAGGTTGTGCCTCCAGTGGAGGGAGAGCTTTCCACCATGGCTCTCAATCCAAGGTGTTTTTTCCTGTCCTCCTCCCCAGCCACTCCCCCAGCCCTGTCTATCAGAATCTATTACAGCAGAAGGGCGATAGGATACACTCTACGCCTTCACCTAAGGACACATAGTGTGAAAGGTGTTCTGCAAGGCAGAAGCTATTGGCACATTGCAGATAGAAGGAACTACAGCTCTCTGAGCTTCTAAAGTGTTCCGCAGAGGAATAGAGCTGGACATTATTGATTTTCCAATTGATCTGTACAGGAAATTGTTGTATATTTCCTTTGCAGTTGACTAGATCTATTTTCCAGAAAGGCCAAAATTGTTGCTTGTGTGTTCATGTGAGTAGGGCATGCTTAACTTTAACGTGTGTAAAGGGGATAGGTTAGTTAGTATGCATGCTCCCCAAATGCAAAACCAAACCAATGAAGGAGATAAAGAACTTTATTATTTCCAGGCAAAGCTGATTTCATTTCTTGTTCTCCCCTCCATGTGTTCTATTGTGGCATCTGGAGTTCCTTCTCCCTTAGGCTTCTATATTCAAACTAGAAACTCATCCCCAAGGCAATAAGTTCATTTAATTTAGATTGCATTTTTTGGTGTTTTTTGTGGGGTTATATTTAGGAACTGTCTACTTATTTCTGGCAAAAGAGGTCCACTTGGCTCCCGTTTTTCTAAACATGTCTTAATTATTTGTCTGCAACACTTTCTTACTCTTTGTTCATTCCACATTATTTGTTTTTCTCTTCCCTTCCTAGAAATTTTATTTTATGCTGCTTTTAGGAAGAGATTTTTATCTTACCAAACCTTAGTCCCACTGGCTTTATACCTACAAATTGCTCATTTGGCCTGCTGTGGAATTGTTTGCTGGTTCAAAATCTGGTGCTATTCAAAATCTGGTCCTTTAAAAAATATGTATGTTTTTCTGCCATTTGTAGTTATTTGGGTGGCAAGGGAAGTAGATTGTCAGTTCACCATCTTGACTTAAATTTCCTTTTTGTTTGTTTTTTGTTGTTGTTTGTTTGTTTTTTTGAGACAGACTTTTGCTCTTGTCACCTAGTCTGGAGTGCAATGGCACGATCTCAGCTCACTGCAACCTCCACCTCCTGTGTTCAAGCAATTCTCCTGCCTCAGCTTCCCGAGTTGCTGGGATTATAGGTGCACACCACCATGCCCAACTAAATTTTGTATTTTTAGTAGAGATGGAGTTTTGCCATGTTGGCCAAGTTGGTCTCATATTTCTGATCTCAGGTGATCCTCCCGCCTCAGCCTCCCAAAGTGCTGGGATTACAGGCGTTAGCCACTGTGCCTGGCCGACTTAAAGTTCTTGTACTAGTTCTTGTTTTTTATTTGCTTCTTTAAAAAAAAAAAATCTTTGCTCATTTTGTAAAGCAATGTATACTGTCTCTAGAAAATTGAGAAAATACAGTCAAGCAAAATAAAGAATGGCATTTCATCAAATGCGTTAAATTTTGCAATAAGTTTCCTTTGCTGAAGAAAATAATATTCACATCTTAATTTCAGTGGCTTCATATTACACTACAGCGAAAAGAGTAGTTTCAGCTTTATGAATAAAAAATAAAAACTTCATACTGTTGCTGGTAAATTCTATTCACTACAGAAAACAGTCATTGGATCTGCTAAAAAAAATTATGAGATTAGTCCAGTTAAGTTTGTGTTTGGATGCATGTAATCAAAAAGTTAGAGTTGTTTTGCTTTACATGGAGACCCTTCAGATGGAGGGCCCAAGTCTGATAGGGCAGCTGCATGGACACAGCCAGGCTCGCTCTTCTGTCCCTGACTTCTTCCTTGTGCCCATTGTCCTCATTTGTACTAGACACCTGGCAGCTCCACGCTGTCGTCTACAGCCCTGTCATGAGCATGTATCGGCTGAACCTATTCTTTTTCTTAGTAAATATACTTGGTAAAGTTTCATGTACACCTTGTTGGCCACACTTGTCACATGATCCCTCTTACCTTACAAATGAGCCTGGAAATCAGGTTTTTTGATTTACTCTAATTCCCTGGAAGAAAACCAAGACACTGTTAAGGCAAATGGAGTTTGTAGCAGTCACATCAGTCTCTGCCACAGAGGCCCGTGTCCTGAGAGGGCTGGGCACTTAAGTGGCTCATAGTAATGCTGCACCACCAGTTAGATGCGATTGTCCCTGCACAGGCAGTCATAATTGCATATATTGCCATACATATCTCAGTATGAACACAGAGCAGAATACACAAGCACATTGGAAAGTGTTTCCCTGAATAAGAATGGTACTTTTATTTCTCCATTTAGCCAGATGATGCTTCTCCCAACAGTACTACCCTGTCTGACGCATCCCAGGATAAAGAAGGGAGTTTTGCAGTTCCCAGGAGTGACTCTGTGGTAAGTCATCACATGTCAGCACAGTTACATGTCAAGGTACAGTTGCAAGTCAAAGCAACTAACGTAGGAAGGTAAGAAGAAGCAATTCTTTAAAACGTTAAAAAAAATACTTGAACTAAGATTGCAAGGAAACCACTGCTGGTAGAAGTAGCCGCTGGTGGAACTACTAACTTTATAAAAATTAGGAAGTAAGAGGCTCAAAATAAAAGAGGATTCCATAAATTAATATCACTGCAGCCAGAAATCAAAGGATGTTTTTTATGTATATCAATTTGGAGGCATTTCTTTACTTTGGTCTTCTCAACTGAGTTCACTCAGACAAATCGTGGCTTAACTGTCATCTTAACCCAGAAGTTCCTTTTACCCACAGGATAAATTCAAAACCTGCATCTTGATATTGAAGGCTCTCTACTGTACCTACATTTCCAGACTGAGTTCTCAGGACTCACTCATGCAAACTCGGTCTTCAGATGAATTTATCACTTGGTCTTAAGTAACAGAACTTGTACTTTTGTTTTGTCAAAAATTTTGGTCATTCCCCCTCCTGTCACCCCCACTGCGACTCCCCACTCAGTGTCTCTGAGCAAGTGATCTGCAGGGAGTGATATGATGGACCCTCCAAGAAGACAGTGAGAGACCCCATTAGATGAGGCAGTGGTTTTCCAGTGGCAGGTTGATAGGAGCCAGCAGTGAGCACAATAGCCTCTCAGATGGAGCTGGCACATTCAAAGATTGTGCTGGGGCAGTTGTTTCTCAGTTCCTGTCCATTTCCAGAAGCAAGTTAGCTGGTGACATCTGCATGCATGACACATTCCTAGAAATCCCTACTGCTTAGGAACATAATGCTGTTAGCCCTGTATAAATTAGTGCTGCTGTTGTGTCTTTAGATTTTTGTTTATAGTATCGTTTTGTTTTGTTGCTCAGTGATCATGTAAGAGGAATAAAATAATGTGAATGACTTTTATCATTGGTTAACTTACTGATAGCTCTGTAGGTTATGGCATAAATAGGCTGAGGGATGTCCACAATATCTGACCCACTGACTGTAAATCAGCTGTTACTTTCCCATTCAAGACCAGGCACTGGAGTGCAAATGAGTGAGAGTGTCTCTATTTTAGACATCATCTCAAATTCACCCCACTTAATAATGAAAACAAAGTCTGGCGACTGTTGGAATAAGGAGTGACCTGCAGTAGATCTTACACAATTGTGCTTTTCCCTTGTGACTGGGGACTCGTGCTCTGAGGACTTGCCCAGGATCCTTTATCTTCCACCGCAGTTTGTGGCACCCATGTCCCTTAGAGTCATGCCTGCATGCCACCCTCAACTCTGCCTAACTTCTCCCCTCTTCATGCCCATCTCTGAGACCTGTGAATTTCATCATGTAAATGCTTATAAAATCTTTCTGCTCTTCTGTCTTAGTAAAGAAACTCATTGTCATCTTCTGTACTGCCGAAGTAGCCTCCTAAGTGATCTCCAGACTTCAGGTTTATTCCCTTCAAATCCATCCCTCCCACAAGTCACTGATTTAAAATACAAGTTGCTTAAACCCTGCGGTGGTTCTCCAACACTTTCTAGTTAACATGGACGCTCCTGACATGGTCGGACCCCAAGTCGGCCTCTCTAGCTGGCTTTAACACCCCCCGCATTTTGTACAAGCGGCAACACAGGACTGCGTGTGGTTCCACACACACACCAGCAGAACTAGAAGGAGGATGATTGTATGATTAAGTTGCCAAGGAAGAGGATGGCAGGCATGCCTTCCTTTCTAGGTGTTTCCATGGCAGTTCCATGGCCACAGTTTTAGTTCTGATAAGACTGCTGGTCAGGTTTTTCTATTTCTTTATTCTTCGCTGCTAACTTCTTCACATCGTTGGTTCATTCAGTCATTTACTCAGCAAATTCTTACTGAGCACATGTCGTCTACAAATAAGCTTCTTGCAAGTTTGAGGGCATAAGAGAAAGAAAATGTTCTTGTGTGGCAGTTATAGAGCTGTCCAGGGTAAGTTAGTCACCCAGATTTTGTTTTCATTTTCATTTTGTTTTTTTCTGAAGGCAAACTGAATGCCAGTAATGACATAAATACAAGTTTCAGCAGTATTGGGTCTAAAAAATATCTCACTGGTACTGGCCTTCAACTTATGTTGGATTGTTTGTTACTCAGAGTATCTTTATTTAGAAAATTTAAACAACATGGTTATTTGCTCGAGTGGCTCACAGATCCCGAGCGAGTGCTTTGGTAACTACATTCTGAGTCCTGTGCTTTTTGGTTATAAGGAAGCACAGTCACTCTGTTTCCCAGCCTCTTATAGATGGAGGGATATCCAGTAATCAAGTGAAGAGGGGGCCAGGGCCTCAGGGGTCCTGTCTGTGATGCCTGTAAAAATAAACCCATCCAGCCAGGCTGACTTCCCAGGGGGCAATTTACTGTCATCCCCAAGATTTCGGGGGCCCCAACAGCTTGGCCTACTGGAATGTATGTTGTAAAATGGTATAAAGAAGGTAACCTAAATTTATCTTTTCCAAAAGATAGCCATGACCAAGCTGTGTCTTTCCCCCAGTCTTTCATCTTTTCTGCATGTTTGAAATGCCAACTTTGTGATAAGTAAAACTGCCAGGTTTGCAGATGTTTGTCTCTATGCTATGTTTTCGAAATCTGATAGGGTAAGTTCCCTCTCATCAAAGTCTGCATTGAAATTTCCTTTTGCCCTTCTTAGAAATTTTTTCTTCCAGATGAATGTACAAAAAGGCTATGACTACCCCACCAAAAGTCTTCTTATGGCGTTATTAGGAATTTCGTTAAATTTAAAGATTAATGGAGAGAGAATTCACATCTTAAAACACTGAGTCTTTCCATTGAGGCATAATAATTGTGTCTTTCTATTTTTCTATCCGTCAGTGAGGTTTTATAATTTATTCCTTTAAGTCTTACTTGCATTTTCGCACATGCTAGTTTGCACTGGTATTTTAAATTGTATAGTTTTTGATGATATATTCTAAATTGTTTTGCAGATATAGCAGGAAAGGTTTTTGTTTCTTAAAACAGTGTCTCCCTTAACTTCCTTCCTGAAGCTTTTTTACTTCTAAAAATTTTTCATTTAATGTTATAATTTTCCCTCAGAAATCATCTGCATATGCTGAATATTTTGACTCAATATGTAAAATAATTATTCATCTCATTTTTTTCCCTGTGTGAGAGGACTGACCACCATCACTTATAACACTGATTAATAATTATGAGAATCCTTTGATAAGTTCTTGATTTTTCTTATGAATTCTTCTAACGTTTCGTCATTAAGGAGAATATTTATTCTAGGGTTCTGAGCCTCATAATTGCTTTAATCAGGAATGGAGTTTGAATTATATCAAATGATTGTCCAACATCTCTTAAGATTAATGTATTGTTTTCCTTCTTTAATCAATTACTGTAGGAAATTACACTGATAGGTTTCTCTTACATTGAACTATAATTATATTTCATTTCTTGTCTGAACCCAACTTACCATATTGTTATTCTTTTATTAAACTATAGAATTTGACTTGCTACTATTTTAGCATTTTAACCACTATTCTAGTAAATGGGATTAGTCCACATATATAATTTATTAGAATTTGTTTACCAGGGTTATGCTAATCTTTGTACAAATATGTTGAAAACTCTGGATATTTTTCAGTATCTTGGAGCCATTTATTGAACTATGATGTAAACATATAATATATAAATCTACACATATTTATCATTTATATATATTTTTGATATATTTAATAATTTGTTCATGAAACCTCCAAAGCCTGGTATCATTATAGATGTAAAGCTTTGTTTAATTTTTTAATGGATATAATTTAAGGGTTAGATTATTTTCTATCCCAATTTGTATGAATTTTGTCTTAGCAAGATATACAATTTATTTTGAATTTCAAGATATGTTGTTATAAATTTATTTTTTGTGTGTGTGTATATATATATATGTACAAACACAAACATTTATTAACATTATAATTTTTAAATTATCTGTGATGGTAAATACTATTCACTTTTTGTTTCTAAAATTTGTGTCTTATATCTTAATCAGACTGTAAATAGTTACCCATATCAGCAATATATTTTAAATTCATAAACTTTATTATTGATTTATTTACTCATTTATTTATTTATTTTTGAGAGAACATCTTGCTCTGTCACCCAGGCTAGAGTGCAGTGGCGTGATCATGGCTCACTGCAGCCTTGCACAAGTGGGCTCAAGCTGTCTGCCTATTTCAGCCTCCCAAGTAACTGGGATTACAGGTGTGCACCACCATGCCCAACTATTTTTTTTTTTTTACTAGAGATGAGGTCTTTCTATGTTGCCCAGGCTGAGCTTTGTTTTTTAGAGCAGTTTTAGGTTCACAGCAAAATTGAGTGGAAAAGTACAGCGATTTCCCACATACCCCCATTCTCATGCATGCCTAATCTTTCCAGCAGCAATATTTTTAAAGAAATAACTAACTTTATTTAATTGTGCCTATTTTTTCCTATTGCAGTAATTTATTCAAACCTTATTTTTTTTACATTCTTAGCTCTACTTGGATAATTTTTTCTCGTCTCTTAGAGTATGAAGATATTTCACTTAATTTTAGTCATTTGCATTAAAGTTAAGAATCTCTGAATAATACTTTGGCTATTCTCATGGATATTTGGTATTTAATATTCTCATTGTCTTGATATTTATGTTATAATTTCAGATGTGAATTATATTTTAATTCAAGATATCATCAGAATACCTTTCAATTCATGTTGAATAGATTTTGCAAGTGTTATATCTTCTACTTTAAAATGGTATTGCGTATTTGTCAGTGAATGTGGCTTCCTTAAGTTGGTCTCTGGGGAATTTGACACAGTGTTTTCAAGTTGTAGATTTGTCCGTTCTGGTCTTGGTTGCAGAACAAGAAGACGAGAAACCTTACTGTCTTTATTTAATCAAGCTCAGGTGGCTTTACAACATGGCGTCATATAGCACAGAAACTCCAACCACGTGCAGGAATCAAACAGCCTGTCAGAGAGATCAGAAACACCTTCGGAGTCAATGAATTTTAAGTAGTGAACAGAGCATTGAGAATGTTTTGTATGGTGTTTATTGAATACGGAGGACATACCAGATAATGTTAGTCAAAGCCTAGTTTTAAGATAAAACTACAACAGATAGCACCAGGCTCCTACAATCTAAAATTTAACAACATAACCCCTCATACTCTACTTTCCAATCCTAGATTGGTGTAACTAGGGCAGCAGAGAAACCTTCAGCAGAGGGAAAGCACCTGTTGTGATTGTGACCCATTGTGATTCTGTCACTTCCCTTAGCAGTGAAAGCCCTGATGAGAAACACGTGTGCTTGGGCACATTAGTGAAATGGTGTGCTCAGTTATGAACAAGCCAGGGAAGGTTGCCTTAAATGGGGGTTGCCTTTGTATTTAAAATACATTAAAATCACTAGTACAGGGCCAGGCATGGTGGCTCTTGCCTGTAATCCCAGCACTTTGGGAGGCCGAGGCAGGTGGATCACGAGGTCAAGAGATCGAGACCATCCTGGTCAACATGGTGAAACCCCATCTCTACTAAAAATACAAAAAATTAGCTGGGCATGGTGGTGCGTGCCTGTAATCCCAGCTACTCAGGAGGCTGAGGCAGGAGAATTGCC
>NW_016107477.1:1726792-1751225 GCF_001604975.1 Cebus imitator
CAAAAAAAAAAAAAAAATCACTAGTACAAATAAAAAACGATGCTAGTCATAATATGATCCTTAATGAGGAATGGATGTTTTAAAATGATATATGTCAAGCATCTCGTTTCCTGCTAAACCTACATCCCAACTCACGTACCATTTATTGGCTGCCACTGTTCCGTCATCTCCCCCATGAATCATTCTCTTGCTGTAACACAAAGATGAGAGTTTGTTTGTCTTGCTCTGTTCTGTTTCTAACCTCATAGGATTCTAAGTCTCAACTCCTTGACCTGGCTTTCAAAAACTTCCATAATTTGTACTGATTCTCCTGATGAATTTATTTCTTATGATTCTGTAATACCATGACATGACTCCTGGTACCCCAGTCTCTTCATTGTCCCTGGTGCTGAAATGCTTCAGATAGTTCCATGCCTGAAATTTCTGCTTCCATCTCTGTCTGGACTGAATGCTTTGCCTCTGCCTTTGGAAGTCCTGTTCGTTATTCCTTAAGTTTCAGCTCAAGTCCAACCACCTCATCAGTGAGAACCTTCCGGATGGCACCTCTTCCCTCTAGATTGCTCTCCAATAACACTTGCAGTTGGTATTACAGAAATTAGCTCTTGACAGTGGCTTGTCTTTTCATAATGGTTCATAAGTGTTATTCTTTTCTCTTCATTGTAAGTAGCTCAAGAGCAGGAATTATGACTCAAATTTCTGTTTCTCCCAAGAAAGTCCCACAACTATTTACATTACAAAGAGCAGGCACTCCTTCAGTAAAATTAACAGGCTTGAGGCCAGTTTAACTGGTAGAGAAAATTAAGAAAATGATATTCAGTAGGTTTAAGTATCCTAAACCATCAGTTTCAAGCCCTAAATAAATGAAAAAGTCTTATCAATTTTCAAGAGTCTTCTCTCCCATAGGTAAGTTATTTTAAAGTCTGAGAAAGCATTTCTTTGTTGGAATTAAGGAAAGGGAAAGTTGTCCATATCTCTTTAAGGATTTGAGTGTGTGGGTAATCTTTATTCTATAGTGTTACTTGTGGAGCCACCAAAGATCAGCCAGGCAATGAACCTACATGACCCTAGACCTTTTTTCAGTTTGTCATTCTTCCACCGTTACAGTAATTGGGCATCTATGTTTTAATAATCGGACATCTATTCATATGCCATTTACACAATTATAATTGTATCAATTTTTTGAAATAAATGGGAATAAAAGGAGATCATGAGGCTCAGAATTCAAGACTCCTTTGTGCAACTTGTAGAACATAATAAAAGTTCTTTCATGAAGCAGGTGTTCAGTTATTGCTAAATAAATAAAAGAATTTAAAAAAACATAAGGCTCTGGGGGAAAACATTTTATGTGTGAATAGCATATAAAAGATTCTTGATGGCATAGCAGATTTCACTATCACACATATTCACAGATAACTCTCATATTAAAATTTGTAGGATTTGCTTGTAAATGTTTTTGATAGGATTTGTGTATAAATTTTTACTGGTACCCATCCAGACCTAGGCAGTAGCTTGCTTCACAGGCCTTTACAAGAATAGATTCTCAACTTCTGATAATACTGCAGGGCAGTTCAGTGCTCTGGCAGGAATTCAATTTAAAAAGTACCAAATTAATTAAGAGGGGAAATTGAATTAGAAAAGATACTTAATATTTTGTTAGTTACTATCGCTCTGTATTTTGCTGTGAGGGGAATTGATATGTTAATGTTATATTAACATAATATAATTAATATAAATAAGGCCAAAATGCATGAAGATTAATTAACAAATGATATTATAATTATCAAATATGTGACAGCAGGCATCATAATTTCTACCTCTTAGCAAAGGTATAAGCAGCAAACATTTGCGAGCTAAGAAAGCAGTTATGTGGACCTGACATTGTACCCTTTTGTGAAACCAGTGAAAGCTGCACACGTCTGAACTGAATGCAGAAACAGGCAATCAGATGCAGGGCCTTTGCCAAATCAAGAATGGCTTTTTTGTGAAAATAACTCTTGTATACTGCAGAACATAAGTTAGACTGAAATGTGGGGTGGACTGTATTTATGGTAAAATGTTTTGTGTTCATCTTCCTTGGCTTGGCAGGCTCTACTTGAGACCATTCCGGACCTACCAGTTCATTCCAATGGATCACCGGAGCCTGGACAGCCAGTTCAGAAGGCCATGAGTGGTGAGCCGCATGCCTCCCGTTGAACTTCAGCTGTGTCTCCTCGCTTTTGTTCTGGCACTCAGTACAGTTAGCAGTGAATTTCTAAAAGCAAAATAGAAGTGTGCTTTTCTCCCCATTGTGATTCTGTCACTTCCAACACTCACTCCTCCCACCCACCTCCAAACACTCCATTCTGTCATACAAGACAAAATTAATTGAGCCAGATTGGAAACAGAATCTTTTCCTCCTTCACGACCACCTCATCATTTAGAAACTCCTCACGTGGGTAGTGTCTTTGCTTTAAAGGCTCTTTCGCAAGTGATGTCGTCTGCTCCACCGTTTCAGGTAGGCCAGGAGGTAGGCACTTCTGAGGATCCCTAATTACTGCTCAGGCCCAGGCAGCCCTAGAGCAGGCTGCCCCTGACAAGGCTGCCGGGGAGGCTTTTACCTGGACCTCTTCATTTGAGAGGTGGGCTCCCTAGAGGGGCTCAGTATGGAATCTTGGATCCTCCTGGTGGGAAATAGGCCCCCTTTTGGACATACTTTTGTGATTTCTCAGTTTTTTCCAAAATATGTGCATTCTTTTTGTAAATAATGAAGCCTGTGCTTTTTTCAGCATTGGCTTCAAAAATCAAAGATGTTGAGGTGACGAAAGTGTTCTAAAATTGATCATTATGATGGTTGTACCACTCTGAATGTACTAAAAACTATTGGCAGGTATACTTTAAATGGGTGAATCGAATGACATGTGAAGTGTATCTCAGTAAAGCTGAGAAGAAAAAAGTAAAAACAAAAATGAAGAGACTTGCTAGACAATAGTATTCTACATCATTCTATTGGTTGCCATACTGTGACTTAGTTGAAATCATGCCACCAAGAGCTAGCCATCTACGAGGAGTGGTCCTGTGGTTGGAGCATTGGCCTGTTTAATTGCTGCTCTCCAAAGAATCTCTTCATAGATCCTTAGGAAGTTAGGGTTCTATTTGTGTCTTCCTCTGTTTTGAATGCAAGCCCCTGTATAACAATTGAGCATCATAGCTCTCCCTTTGCCATTTTCTTCTTTTTTTTTTTTTGAGACAGGTTCACTCTCATCACTCAGGCTGGAGTGCAGTGGTGCGATCTCAGCTCACTGCAACCTCTGCCTCCCAGGTTCAAGTGATTCTCCTGCCTGAGCCTCTCAAGTATTTGGAATTACAGGTGCCTGCTCCCACGCCAGGCTAATTTTTGTATTTTTAGTAGAGATAGGGTTTCTCCATGTTGGCCAGGCTGGTCTCGAACTCCTGACCTCAGGTGATCTGCCTCCCTCAGCCTCCCAAAGTGCTGGGATTACAGGCATGAGCCCCAGCATCTGGCCTCCCTTTGCCATTTTCTAAGTTCTTGCTGCACTCATTTATTACTGTGTTTTCAATTAGCATCACCACTCAGAATTTTTATATCTGTTGACTTATAAATTTCCCCACCTAATTTTAATGTAAAATTAACTAAGTTTTCTTTATTCTGCCTTATGTTCCTTTTGTTCCACTTGGTAGTCCTCTAGTCAGTGCCTACCGCAGAGGGCAAAAGAGAATGAGTTCATTTTATAATAAAATAATTATTCACTTTGCATATGAACAGTTTTGCCAGGCAGTGAAAGCAGATGACAAGCTGAACTCTTAATCAGAAATCAGGTTAGGATTGCTAAAATGATTTATGGATTCATTTGTTTTTGCTGATGAATCTTTTGTCTTAAATTTCAAATTAGCTTGAGAAAAGCATTTTTAAGGGGTACTACTTATAACACATTCAGCCTTTTTCTTAATGTATGTCATACAAAGTCAGGTAACCAATATTAAATAACAAATTCTAATTAATTCACCTAAACACATTTAGCTGTGAAATACAAATTGAATTTGAACAAACCTCAATAGGCAAATATTCTACAGGTGAGGGGAGAAACAAGAGGAGTAAAAGTAGAGAAGAATTCTAGCACATTCCACCCTTTCTTCCTCTCCTTTAAGCTTCTGGTTACCTGTAACAATGACATTGGGTCTAGATGAGCTTAATTTTAATATCATAAGAATATGTATAAATACCCTATTTCGGACTTCTTAAACTAATCCTCAGCAACTTTCATGAGACGTACAAATCTAAAATTTGAAAAGTCAGATTAAATAGTTTGTTTGGACAATGATGATAGACATACGTCCATATGGAGGTCTGCGATGCTACATTATTGTTTAACTGAACTCTTCGGGGTGAGTTTGCTGCTTTTTCTTGCATATAAACACTCTAACATGCTTGTGAGTTTACTTGTAAATATTTTGAATTTATTTTATAGCAAATAGTATTGATTGATTAAATGGCCTATTAAATAGTCTCTATTTTATCTTTAGATGATGATTATCTGGTAAAGAACATTCCACCAGAGGCTGAAGAGCTGTCGTTTGAAGTCTCTTATTCAGAAATGGTTACAGAGACTCTAAAAAGAAATAAACTTAAGAAATCAGAGATTAAGAAAGAAGACTATGTTTTAACTGTAAGCAAAACCTTTCATGATTATTCCAGAAACTGCCTGTGACTTCTTCATGGGACAAAACTAAGATTTCTCTTTAAATATCTCTGTATGTGCACAAGGGGTTTCGGGAGGCCAGGCATCAGTGTTCATATCGCCATTTGGGGTGTTATTTGGGCACCAATTGTTGTGCAGTGCACAGCCTGCCTGGCTGTCCCTGGCATTCCTGTGTTGAGGAAAAGTTGTGAGGCTGTGTGCATGAATACTACAGTACTTTACAAATGAAATAGGATTCTACCTGGCTTGTGAGCTTTCTTGCACTTGATATTCTTACTTTACTTATGCATCAGTGCAGACCCTAACTTTACACACTTCTGCCTCTATAAGCCACATATTCAGAAAAGGGCACTGCAAAAAGTCACAGTTCTAAGAAGTGAGATCTCATGGGACAGACAACAAAAACATATCAAAACCAATTCAAGACTTCTATTATTACACGATGGACAAAGATGGCTCCATACTTTGTTACCCTCAAAGTCTCTTTATTTACATCCAGAATGTTATATCTAGGAAGCCTGATAGAGATCTATGTTACGTTGGTCTATTTGCCATTCAACTACTGCATGTGAAAAAGTTTATCATGTGGAGTCCCGAATACTCTGTGCTGATCAGGGTCGGAGGCATGATGAGCAGGGCCCAGGCAGTTTCAGAGCTAAATAAACGAGTCATCCAGAAACAGACTTTTTGTACCAGGTAACTTTGAACATTCCCAAACAGCCATCCCATGACAGAGGAGAGGAAGAGGAAGGGAAGATCTCTAGGACTCACTGGGTACCTTCTACAGGCCTGACACTGTACTAAGCACTCTGTTAATAATGTAAGGTAGACCCTCGTGATTTTACAGCTGAGGAAAGAGGCCCAGAGAAGCTAAGTAACATGTCCAAAGCCCACAGCTAGTGGGAAGCAGAAATAGGATTTGAAAGTAAATGTGTCCAACTTCACAACCCTTCCTGGTCCCCAAGCAATCTCCAGGTTAGACAGCAACTTATAGTGATCTAGGGAAAAGAGAAGCCTACAGGACTCTGGTTTCACGGGGAGCCCCTCCTTATCTTAAAGAGAGGCAGCCAAGGGAGGATGCTGGCTCAGCATCTCCTAATCGAAGCCAGCTCCTTCTGAGGTTTGGCTCTTCCCATGACGAACTTTGCATAGGATTTAGCACATAGTAGTTGCTCAATATGTAATTGCAATTTTTTGTTTATATTGTTGTTATGTGTTACCGTTACATGAGGACTTAGCCTCAGAAGGAAGGTAAACTAGCTAAGCATTTAATAGCACAAGGCATTCCTCAAACCACATCCTACATTTTATTTTTACATATTTGGGGTTCCAAGGAGCAATTATTGAATGAGTAATGAATGAATGAGTAGATTGTTTGAATACCCCAAGGAAGCTTCAATTTAGGCAACTCTTATGGAAAATGTGAACTTAAAGCTTTATAATTTAAATGTAAGTGTTTGTAATTTAACCTGTGGGATTTTTTTATTTACTTTGGCACTTTTTCAATACTACTACTCTTTCTGAGGGCAAAGTGAACCCGTGGATATCATATAAGAACAATCTTTTGCTTCTAAAAGGTCTTGCTGCTTACATTCTTCACGGTATTTCTGGATTGTTAAGGATTTGCTGCTGCTGTTGTTTTAGTGTCATTTGTTTCTTAGCGTGAAAATAGAGAATGTGTCATTATCTCTGTGTTCAAAATGATAGTAGAATTATTTGCACTTTCCCTGGATTTTGCTTTAAGAATTTGGAACCATTTAAATATGATTTTTATGGTAGAATACCTGTTGTCTCAGCAAGCAGGTGTAATCATTTACACTGGGAGATTACTAAGAGTCTCTTAAGTGTGCAGTATGAGATAGATAAACGCTGATTTAAAGACTGACTTTCCAAGAAGAAAAAAAAAAAAACATACGTTCAGAGCTCTCCTGGGATATACCTAAGTGTATTGCCTGGTATGTGTGTGTCACATGTAATTCCAGTTAAGGGCTATGGTGTGTGCATTCCATGTGGTGCCTGACATGTATGTTGCTTGACAGTATCGGGTGTTCCTTATAAAGAAGGCAGTTTCCACAGTTGCAATAGCAATGTTATCATATGCTTTAGACTACTGTTTTGCTTCTAATTAGCATAGCAGTGATCTGCAAATGGTCTGAATCACATATTCATATTTCCAGGATGCAGCATGCTCCTTAGAGATGTTTTGCAAATAACATGTTCTGCTGCATAGATTTAGAGTGTCCAGGTGGCATTTGAGTGAAGGTATAATAATTTTCCTTTGCCATAAAAAATAAATATCTTCACTGTGTGTTTTAGAAATTCATTGTTCAGAAAACCAGATTTGGCTTAACGGAAGCAGGAGATCTGTCTGCTGAAGACATGAAGAAAATCCGCCATCTCTCTCTGATTGAATTGACAGCCTTTTTTGATGCCTTTGGAATTCAACTGAAAAGAAACAAAACAGAGAAAGTTAAAGGACGAGGTAACTAACAAGACTGATTGCTTCCGACTTTAACACTTTGACACAGTGGAATAAGATAGTGCTTTGCTGATTCTTTTTTATTTCCCCCTTTACTGTCTCACCATGAAGACAGTGGGATTTTTGGAGTTCCGCTTGCAGTCCTCCTGGACAGTGACCGAAAGAAAGACCCTGGAGTGAAAGTTCCCCTGGTGTTACAAAAAGTGAGTAGCAGGCAAGTGAAAGGAGATTCACAGAGCCTCGCGCTTATGGTTTGGTACTTTGTAAATACACAGATACATTTTCTTTTAGATTTAAAGACACTATTGCCTTCTTAGGACTCAGGCCCCTGGTGATTTTCAGCTTTATTCCATGTACCACACAACGGCCCACAGTGCCTGGACTGTGGTGATGGACACAGATACTCTGACCCAGGGCACAGTTACATTTTTTCCAATATTTTTTCAAATGTTATCTGTGCATATGAATGTGTTTGTGTGTGTATTTATTTGATTATTCTGTCTAGATGAAGTTGAACATTAATTATTAACGATGCATATATAAATAGAAAAGTATTTTCTGAAATATAGGCTGGGTTTTAAACATATGTATATGTGTAATCATTTTACCAATTTTCCAAACAAAGTTTAATAAAGTCTAAAAACCAGCATGTTCTGGTCACTTTCCGTTGTGACTGGGCAGATAGGATACATTTAGACAAACAGCATGATTTTGTGGAAGGGGTTTCGGAAATATTATCTGAACTGTAAAATGCTGATATCTCTGTGACTATTGTTGCGGAATACCCGATTTGCTTTTAAGTAGTGCTGTTTCATAGCCAACAATTTACACCGGTTTTTACCTGAGTGTGCATTTATTCCACAGTGACATCCAGTGGCACAATTAAAATCCCTAGTCCCTAACACAAATCGAGTTGAATTTTAAATCAAGTTTTTAAATGATATTTTAAAATATTGTCTAAGGAAACACATACCTACCTGACACTGACAATTGTACATCATTTGTTGAGCTTCCTATATTTTACTACCAGTGCCTCAAATGGAGATACTTCTCAAGTCAGGTGACTGGCTGGAGATAGGAGCTAGGAGGATGGCACCCAGACGGCCAGAGGATACAGGCAGCACCTCTGTGCACAGGGGCCCTCTGTGGGTGACTTCCATAGGCAGGGCTGTGTCGGTGCTGTCCATGAAGTATCATGTCTAGTTAGCACGGAGCAGCCCAAGGAGGCTGGTGTTACCATCGCCCTTTTACTGATGAGGCAGCTGAGGACTCAGAGAGTGAGATAACTTACGCAAGACACACAGTCAGCAAGAGGTGGAGGGGGAAGAGGAGCACAGCATATAGCAAAGTCCAGAGTCCATGGTGACTCTGAGATGTTCTTTCCTTCACTGAGTTAAAATCAGAATTTTCTTTGCCCTGTATGTAAAAGATAGAGTTTGAAATATTCATCAAAATCAAAGACAGACATTTCAGGACATAAGTTTACAATACTGTGTAAGTACAAGAATTTAGCATAGAACTTAGCACATAGAAAGTACTTAATAAATGCTAAACTAGATCTGGATTTCTATCATGTTAGCAGCGTGTTAGCTGTAGTACTACTGGATGTTAAGTGTTCCTCGTTATGACACCTCAAGATACTGTTCTCCCACTCCTAAAAGAGAGGCTTTTCTTACAGACGTGGTTCTTCTTCCTAAATCTATTTATCTTCATACCTAAAAGAATTACCTTAGTTCCAGGCACCATCCACCGTCATTTCTTGAAAGGAAAATAGCAGAGATGCTGGATCCCCTTCTTACTGGGCAAGCTTGGCCAAGCTATTATCCATTCCAGAGATGCACTATGAGCTGCTTTCTTATAGTGAATTGAGCTGTTTCACTTAGTCTCCTCAGCAGTAGAATAGGGGTAATGATCCCACCTGCTTCATAGGGTTATTGTGATGATTAAATGAGTTAATGTAGGTAAAGGACTGAGAATAGGATTTTACACATAATAAATGCACAATAAATGGTAGTGTTTATTACTTTTTTTAACACCCATCCCCATCGCAAGAACTCATAAAATCATTACCTCATCTAAACTCTTTGGTCAGACATCTAGAATTCCTATAGTTTCTTAGTCAGAGTGATTACAACCAATGACAGTAGATTTAGAATCTTTTGTTACTGACCAGTCTGCAGAAAGAGTTGTAGGAATCAGATCTTAAAAAGGTTAAGAGGCATATATAATTTTAGAGCAGTTAACAGCATGAACTTGAGTTGTTGCCATTACTTACGAGGCTGATCTTAGGAGAGCTTTATAACTACTATCAATCTGTATTTTCTCATTTGCATATTGGAGAATAATGTTGACATCATAGGATGGCTGTGAACATTTAACAAAGCATTCAAGTGCCAGGCACGTATATATGCTTGGCAACTTATTGATTCATATCATCGTTGTTATTATTTTAGATGTTTGTAATCACATAGAGGTACTTACTCTTGTACTATATCATTGCTTTCTAGTTTTTTGAGAAAGTCGAGGAATCGGGTCTGGAATCTGAAGGAATTTTTCGACTTTCGGGATGTACCGCTAAAGTCAAGGTATTGAACATGTTGTCTCTTCCTAGGTAGCGTTCTAAGCTGGCTAGATCCACTTCACACAAGCACTGGGTATCCAGCGCTTTGTTGTTGTTTATTAGATATTATCGCTTGGTTCTTCCTAGTATTCCTTGGTACCTGTGGTGAAATGTTTGTTCCAGAGTTTTTTCATGATCCAGAATTTTAAAAATCCAAACAGCAACATTAAAAAAACAAAAACAACAATGAAGCAACACATCAATTCACCTTGAAAAACTGCTGCTTGTCTTTAATTTGGAAAAGTTGAACCGTCTCCCCACTGTTTTGGAGGTTAAACACCTTAGTTTGTTGTGTCCTCTCAGTCATGGAATTCACTAAGCCAATATTATATGAGCCTTTATTTCCATCATTCGTTGCTTTAAACATTGTTTGGCTGTCCCTTTAGTGAAAGTTGTTACAGTAATTTGTAGCAATGGCTGTAACCACTAGATTACTCACTCAGCAGTTCCAAAACCCGGTTCCACTTATGGTAATGTTAACATCCACATCTAAAACCAGCTGTTCAGTGTGAATCTTGTTCCTCTGCTTTCTTAATTCCATGAGATGGCAAACTCTACAGTACAGTAAAGTAAAGAATTATTAGAAAAGGAAAGCTTTTGTCATAAAAATGCAGCGAAACATCACACTGTGTCTGCGGGTAGGTGTTCACCGTGGAGTTCATTCCTGCGGTTGGATCACTCCCTGGCTTGCAGACCTGAAAACCTGAGCAGTTTTAGAAGATGGATCCGTGAGCAAACAGTCTCAGGGGTAGGGGAAAACAAATGTGGTAATGTTTATCAAAAGGAAATTTTTAGAGGCAAAACAGCATCTCTTCATTAAATAATTTTAGTACATGTTTTGGGAAATTCTATTTCTATCAGTCTCGGAGTTTTTATATAGGAGCGTGATGAGAGGTTTTTCTAACAGGAAACTGAGAATAGATAGGCTGTGTCTATTGGACTCTCCAGAAAGCTGATGCTGAGATGGGTGAGGAGCAGAGGAGGGTCATGGCAGTAGTGCTTCTGAAGGATGAAAGGGGCAGGAATCAGGCTTGACCAGGGTGAGGCCCCAACCACAGTGCAGGTCTGACAATTCCTCACCATGGAGGAGCCACGTGCTGCGCAGAATCGGCCAGGCCCTAGTACCCCTGCCTCACCCTATCTTGGGCTGGGGCATCCTGTGGAAAATACGGCTGAGCCACATCCAGAAGGGGCCAGCAGCTGCAAGAGTCTGCTACCTGGGCTTTTGCAGAAGAGGGCAAGGTTTCCCGTGAAGGGAGTCAGAGCAGAGCACCAGGGCATCAGGGCCCCGGGCATGCTGAGGAGTTACGACGTCCCTGAGAGTGGAGTTGGCTGAATCCCGGCACAAGCTCTTGTGGAAGGCAGGGAAATGCCCAGCGGTTCCTTAAGGCTCATGCTTTCTGAATTCAGTCTGCCTTTTGCCTCCGTTTCTCATGTGTTTGGTTCTTACATACACTTCTAAGCACATGTATACTACATTTAAGGATGAAATTACTTATTTTGGTTAAATCTTTGGTTATATCTACAGAGTCAGAGAACCAAAATGAAAGAAACAAATTTCCTAAACAGAAACAGATTCCATCTCTTGAAACCTCCCTCCGTGATTGGGAAACTGTATTTGCACATATTCTTACTGGTTCCTCTGTGTGTGTGTGCGCGCGGGCACACACGTGTGCATAGGTGTATAAAATGCATAATGGGTATGATTTAAAAGTCCTATTTTTAAGTCACCCAAAGGAGAAAACATTACAGGACATTTCTTGTGTGCACAGAGTTTAACATTATAGCAACAGTTACTTTTCTTTGGCTAACACTCCACTGAAAAATGTTCCTCGAAGGCCAATCGTTCCTTCGTAATGTTCTTACAGGCACTTGCATTTCTGAACCACATATAGGTCAAAGTCTTTTCTCCCCTACCCAGTTTTATGTAGTTTCAGCCTATTTATTCCATCACCTATTAGTGGAAAATGTAATCCAGATGTTTTCACGGTCTGAGCCCCAGGAAGGCCAATGTGAAAGAAATCTGGGCAAGTGAACAGAAACTGGGCAACACTGCCATTAGAAAGGCATTGAAATATGATGCATTAAAGTGATCTTTATTCCTCTCCTTTATTCAAACTTTTCATTTAAACTACCTCCTTTTTTGTCATTCATCCACTGAACTACTAAAAACTCCATGATAATTATCCTCGAATTGGGCCAAGTTGATGATACCAGCCCTGTGGTCCGCTAGTGTGTCATTACTGTGAACAGTCTGGCCTGGCTTTGTGCTTTAAACATTTGGGGAGGCTGATGGGAGAAGCAGCCTGGGAGGAAGCTGCTGGTTTCAGCCAAACAGGGAACACGCAGCTGCAGAGCCAAGTCCCAGACTTGAGGCCTCGGCTCATTTGGAACCAATTTAATGCTTTGGTTGGTGTTTGCAATGATTTTCTTTTCAAAAATGACAGAAATTTGAGCCAAACACCAGGGAATACATTTTATGGAAAGAGGCCGACTGTTTGACATGTGAGATTTTCTTTTTTGACTAGTTTGAATCATTCCAAGGCTGTTCTAAATGTTTTATAATTACCTCACCTGGCTTATTTAGGCTGGTTATTTGCATTTGTATAAAACTACCTCAGACATAGAAGCAGGTTGCATTTTTACTGAAGAGAGATTTAATGACAAGACTTCTTATCCTTGCCTAGTGCTCTCAGTAACAGGGGTCAGAAAAACCTGACTTCTGAACCTCTAAGTGCTCCCTGTCTTCTGCAAGGTAAAGTCACACCTGGTTGACTTGGCTTCACTTCGGGACCACCACTGAAATGTCAGCTCTGTTCAGAACCAAAAAAAGACATTCTTTCTCTCAGTGTTGCTTTATACCAGCCATCCAGACAAGATGACATGGTATTATTCCCCAAGTAATCACACCACATTCGCGTGGGGTTCCCATAGCAATGACAATGCAGGTTAGAATAGACCTGAGAGTAGGGGAGGGGCAAGCAGCCCGTGCAGTGTTTGAGTGCTGTCAGCATGGCAGGCCCTATCCTGTGAGCTCTACATGATATTATTTGTTTTGATCTTGAAAATGTCATTTTAATACTCCATTGTACAGTGAGAAGCTTGAGGCACAGACCATATATCCTAGCCAGTTGCAGAGTTTGATAAAAGCCTAAAGGATCTGGTTGTGGCACCTCCTCTTGACCCTGGTGCCCTGTTGCCCCTTAGGTGACTGGGAACCACTCACATGTTAGGACAGCCACATTCCTGATTCAGATAGATCCCTTTGGCAGAGGTATGTGGAAAACAAATCTGAATTCTCTTGCCGGGGCTTCCTGTGCACTTGGAATCCAACAGTGTCTCCTTTGCTTTACTGCAGTGGTACCAGGCAGTTGATGGGAATTGCTTACTCCTCCTCCTGTATTTTTCTTATTAACAGCACTGCCATCTGCCCATTACAAGTCAGTGGAAATCATCTTGGAAAATCATCTTGGATGATTATTTCTCCCTCTGAGTCTCATGTTCAATCCATCACTGATTCTTGAGAATTTTTCCTCCTGGGCATTTCTTTAATGCCTCCTCTCCTTTTTATCCTGCAGCTGTTTATCCAGATTAGTCCCTAGTCATCCTCCCTGGAAATGGTGCCACGGCCTGATAACTGGGTTCTTTGCCTGTCACTTCCTTCCACCCACCCGACCTGTGCCTAGCTCCACCCTCCCCCAAATCATTTTTCCATCTGGCTGTCAGAAAAGATCAATCGACCCTTGCCATTCCTTGCTTAGAGATGTTCCAGGCTCCCTCATTGCCTACAGGGTGAAGGCTGGTCCCCTTAGCACTGGTGGTGGCTGCTCTCCAGTCTCATTCCTTGCTCTAGATGTGCCACCAACGCTGAATGAACTGGAGTTCCGCAGACACACTGGGTCTGCTGGCGTTTGTATCACTGCTTGAGCAGGATGCCCTTCTATTTCCTCTTCCCTGTAACCCTCAAGACTTGGCCCTAGCAGAGTTTGACTTCTCTCTTTCCTGACTGCATAGCACCAGTACCTGACTTTTTTTATAGCATGTACACTCTGAATTAGTAGTACTAGCTCATGAAATAGTCCCACTCACTAGACTACAGGACACCTGAAGGCAAAGAATGGATCTCATGCATTCTCCTCTTTCCAGAGGCCCCTCTATCTCTTTCATTCTAGGAGGAACTTTATGCTTAAGATTTTGTGAAGTGTATTTATCACCAAAGGGTTTCTTGATTAGCTAAAGTATTCCTATAAGATCGAAAGCTTCTCCAGGAAAAGAAGAAAATCTCCTTTTGATGTTATCAGTAGGGGTGAGAGGGTACATCAGAATCACATATGTCTCTGTAAGAAACTTGTGCTGCCAGGGTCCTCCAGTTTGCAGGCTCTGGGAGCTGAGAGAGTGATTGTCTGGCTGGTTAATGAGCTGATCCTTGTTAGGAAAAGGTCAGATGTGCACACTGACTCTGGCTGTGTATGCTCAAGGCCAGAAGAATTAGGCTTCTCATGAGAATAAAGCAGAGGCCTTAAAGAAACAGAGCTTTTAGAGTTCCTTTTCTTCATATCCTTTCTGGAGCAGTTAGTGTCAGCCGGGAGACTGACTATAACTGACTGGCATTATAGGTAAACCTTGTAGTTCAAAGGAGCCGGAAAAAATGAGTTTGCCTTTGAAAAGAAACATGAAGCCTGAGTGGCATCGATAATCAGATGAGTTAATAATGTAAAATTTGTAAGCCAAGTAGAACTTACGGAGGCTTAGAGATTTTTTAAAAGGTATTTGTACAGTGTTCCAAACCTTACGAAGGACTGGGCAAGCATGCAAACATGTGGAAGACATGTGTCTGTCTTGGAATAAAGCTTTGCTGTCACTGCTCCAGGAAGATGTCATAGGTTTGCATGTTGCAGCAAGGTCAGAGTTACTTTATTGGGTTATTTCTCATTCTGTATGTGAAGCGGCTGAGAGGCAAACCTTCTTGATCTAATTTAGAGATGGAAGAGAGGGTGGCAGAAGGGATTATGAAAAGAGGGGGAACAGAGACTTTGTCAGAATCTAGCAATGCATTTATCATGTGGGAACAGTGGTATTCTGCCAAAACCACAGAAATGAAACCGTGATCAGAGTAGAGAACTTCTATATTTGTGTAGAATTAGAAAATTATTTCCAGATCAACAGTATTTTAGAAATATTTTAGAAAATGCTTTTAAAAATTCATCCTCAGCTATTTCCCTTAATCATGTTGAAAAAAATTACTCTTAGTAGACATTACCTTACCAGTCTGTTTACAAAAATATAAGAACAGTTTTTAAAGGGGAAAATGGGGTCGGGTGGTAAAAACGCATTGAATACTGACTGTTTTCCTTGATTTACAGCAATACCGTGAAGAACTGGATGCCAAGTTCAATGCTGATAAATTTAAATGGGACAAAATGTGCCATAGAGAAGCTGCAGTAATGTTGAAAGCATTTTTCAGAGAACTACCCACCTCTCTCTTCCCTGTGGAATATATACCTGCCTTCATCAGTCTAATGGAAAGTAGGTAGAAGATTTTAAATGTGAATGCACTAAGATATAAGGTCAATAAAGTGAGGGCAGAAGAGAGATGCTGAATCAAATGTGCTCATGCATAGATTTGCTGAGCCCTGACAGTGCTTGGTGAAATATTAAGTTTGGTGGTAAACAGTCATCTACTTACATACTTATATCCTGAAACCTGGTTTAGAGGGTTTTATCATCATTAAAAGGCAGAGGGGTTTGCAGGCTCTTGAGATTTAAATTCCTGTGCAACCATCTGTTAGCCATGCAGTCAAACCTTCTGAGGCTCAATTACTACATCTGTAAATTTGAGATAATAATTACTTGTCAGGGTTGCCGTGGGTATTGAATGAAGTCATTTAGAATAGAGCCTGGTGTGTGATAATCCATTAAAAATACAAGATTACTTCTTTTCTTAAATCTGAGGTCCTGGGACTGATGATGCAGGATGCAATATATACAACACAGAAGATAATCTGTTTCTGAAAATTACAAAGTCATATAGATTAGGTCTTTAAGTGAAGTATATGGGTAAAAGCACAAAAACTGTAAAGTGTGTGTTGTAATTGACAAGGAATTATTTGGCATGGTTTGAGCATAAAGATTGAATATTGTGGAGGATGTAACGAGAAAAGTCTGGAAAAGTAGAATGGGGGTACATAGTGGGGGCTTTAACTATTAACCTGGGGAGTTCAAGGGTCACAAGTCTAAATATGTATGAACCTGCTAAGTAAACGTTGATTCTACGTGGACCAAAAAGGGCTGTGTCCAAACCGAGAGGACATACCCCATCTAGAGACATTGGCCACTGCTTGGTTCTCGATAATGATTGCTGTGCCAGATTGAGAGCCAAATCCAGGCTTTAATGGGGAAACTTTTAATGTGAGAATGTCAACCACTGTGTTGTTGTTGTTGTCGCTGTTTTGAGACAGAGTCTTGCACTGTTGCCCAGGCTGGAGTGCAGTGGTGCGATCTTGGCTCACTGCAACCTCTGCCCCCAGAGTTCAAGCTATTCTCCTGCCTCAGCCTCAAGTAGCTGGAATTACAGGCACCTACCACCACGCCTAGCTGATTTTTGTATTTTCAGTAGAGACGGGGTTTCACCATGTTGGCCAGGCTGGTCTCAAACTCCTACCCTTAAGTTGTCTGCCCACCTCAGCCTCCCAAAGTGCTATGACTACAGGTGTGAGCCACCACGATCGGCCCAGCCACTAATTTAAATTTTAAAATGTTGTGTGAACTTAACAAGTTATGTCTGTATCTTCCAATTTACAGCCTTCTGCAGGTTGGCCAGAACTACAAAATCACTAAAATAGATCCTAAGTTGTAAGACAAAATTTGTCTTAAAAATTATGTAGGTTATAAATCTTTGAATTTTCTAACTAAACCAGATTCATAAAATAATCTTTCATGTCTTAAAAGAAGAGAATATGGCAGGCAAGGCAGGTGTTTCCTAAGCTTTAATTCACACGCTGTCCACTACCAGTATCTCTTTTCCTCGTAAGATTACTGTTTTTATTTTATGAGAAAAACTTGCTGAGAAAGACAGAAGAGCTACTAATTTCCTTCATCCTTTTTTTATTTTAGATATTGTATTTTTTTCAGTTCTAGAATTTTCAGTTGGTGTTTTTAAAATACTTTCGGTTTTTCTGTTGAAGTGACCTATCTTTTCATTCATTATATTTTCCTTCACATCATTGAGTACAGTTACAACAGCTGCTTCAAAATCCTTGCTGGCTAGTTCTAACACCTGGATTATCTCAGGGTTGGGCTCTGACTTCTTTGAGAATGGGTTACACTTTCCTGTTATTTTGTATGTCAAGTAAGTTTAAAGCCTATTCTGAACATTATGAATATAGTGTTTGGAGACTGTGGATTCTGAAGTATTTCTCCAAAAAAATGTTGTTTGGTTTCTTTTCCTATTGTTGCTCTTTTAAACAGGCAGTTTGCTTGACTGGACTGGAATTGCCAGTGGTCTTTTGGGCAGGAGCTCAACTCTCTGTTCAGTTGTTCAATCCTTTGCTGTGTTATCCCACGCACGCATGGGGGAGTTTGTGGGTCACCCAGAGATTTGGGTATTTATACCAGAATTAGGGCCTTTTATCTTTGGATCACTCATTTGGTGTTTTTTGTTTTGTTTTGTTTTTTTGGTATTCTGAATTATGCAAGGACGATTCAAACCTCTAATTCCAGATCTATTCAGAGAATCATATTTAAGAAAGACATATAAATATATTGGTTTTCATCCTCTGAAATATTCAATCCTTATGTTCAAACCATGCCAAAGGGTTCACAAAGGAGTCCACATTTCTTCATATGACTTTGAAGGTGAAAAATACTGTATTGCAGGTGGTTGATTTGATACCAGCGAACCCTGCAGGAAGCCGAAGTTCTGGCCTGCTACCAGCAGGCAATAATGGCCTTTTTTGCCACCTAAGTAAGCTCTAGTTGTAACAAGGTTTTCTGAAGGGGAGGATTGTGAACATATGTGTGCGTGCGTGTGTGTGTGTGTGTGTGTGTGTGTGTGTTTTTAAGCTGTCCCTCTCAATACCCTCAAATGGAGCTCAGAACACAGAGCCTTTTCCACTAATATCATTACTTTCCCTTTTCAAACTTGGCCCCAAACTTGCCCATAAAATTAAAGGACTAGTAGTTCATCAATCAAGCCTCAGATGCTTTCATTACATGCTTAATAACTTTCTTTTTTTTTTTTTTTTTTTTTTTTTTTCTTTTTTTTTTTTTTTTTACATAATTATCTCTTTATTCACAAAGGGTATAGTAAATTGATTGTAAATAACATTGTAAATAACTTTCTTTTTTTTTTTTTTTGAGACAGAGTTTCACTCTGTTGCCAGACGCCAGGCTGGAATGCAGTGGCTGATCTCAGCTCACTGCAACCTCCGCCTCCCGGGTTCAAGCAGTTCTCCTGCCTCAGCCTCCTGAGTAGCTGGGACTACAGGCGCACGCCACCATGCCCAGCTAATTTTTGAATTTTTAGTAGAGACGAAGTTTCACCATGTTGGCCAGGATGGTCTTGATCTCTTGACCACATGATCTGCCCGCCTCGGCCTCCCAAAGTGCTGGGATTACAGGCTTGAGCCACCATGCCCCGCCCATGCTTAATAACTTTCTGGGGGAAGTAATGACCTGAGGAGAAAGAATACTCTTGACTGGCATGTATTAAATGAATTAACTACAAAACTGTTAACCACAAAACAGTGTTGGGCCAGGCTTCCTAAGCAAAATGAAAATGGATTATTTGCCAAATTAAACTTAATCTTAAAGGAGCTTCATAGCTTCTCTGAAGCTAATGGAAACACAGTAGCCTCAATCCTACATCTGCATCTCTTTTTTTTTTTCCCAGAAGTTTTTTTGTTTTTTTAAATTGCATTGGAAAATTAGAGACAGTCCTCAGCCTGCAGTTTATGCACTAACATAATGTCTTATCTGCCCCTAAATGCTTTGCACTGAGACTTGCTCTTAAAGTTTCTATTATTCAGGCAAACCCACATCAATATATTTGCCATTTTCAGTAACATTCTGGACCTGTGTTATTATAAATTTGATACAAGTATCTACAAATCCACACATGGATTTTGCTTCAGCAATATGATCCTCTCTCTCCCCCCATATTACTTGGTTGTATACACTTGTCATTGGTAACCTAGTAGCTTGTCACAAGTGTTTCCACTGCTAAACAGCTCAGTTAACTTCACCGGCAGCTGACTGCCTTCTAGCCATTGAATAGACATAGATAGATTTTCCTTCAACTTGAGAACCCCCCAGGGATTCCAGAACATAATGCTTTCCTCCAGGAACTCCCCACCAAGACACCATTTTCAAGAGAATACAGACAGCCAAAGGAGAGCCTAGATTCCCTGGTGTACTCTAAATTTTTAGCACAGCTGGCAGTGGATTATCCAGCTGTGGATGGAATCCCCGAGTCTAAATGCCAACCCTCTGGCGCCATCTTGTGTCACTATTGAGGAGTAAAATCACCTTCCCTAAGTGTCCATGGAAGATCTAGCTTAAGTGTCATAGATCATAAAAACAAGAGCAAACATGTAGAAAGATAACTAGGTACCGGTACTGATTTAAACACTCTACATATATTAACTCATTTAATCCTCATAACAGCCTGTGAGATGACTATTCCCATTCTACAGTTAATAAAGTAAATGGGGCAGGGATTAAATAACCTGCCCAAGGTCACGTGGCAACTACATAGTAGATGAGGATTGGAACCTTGGTCTAAATCTGTGTTCCTAATACTTGTACTCTTCTGCCTTATAATATGGAAGCAAGGTTTATTTTCTCTTGTGTTGAGCTTAACTTCTATTTGTAGTATTAAAGGAAGGGAAGGTCTGCTAAAGTACTTTGAAAGGGAAGTGCTATAAAAATCCAGAATTATTCTGAGGATCTCCTGGGCCACCTGCCTCAACAATGGCAACATGGGATGGGAAAAGAGAGTTGATGGACAGAGGCTCCTGTCCAAGTGAACAAATTTACATTGCTGGGCACAAAACCTGAGTCTTTACCAACAAAAGCTTTCAGGAGCTCTCCTGTGCCACCAGATGCTAGCAAGAGATGCTGTTGGGATGCATCAGTGTTATTGCAGATGTATAACTATTTCTGTTTTCTTGTTAGGAGGGCCTCATGTCAAAGTACAGTTTCAAGCCTTACACCTCATGGTCATGGCACTGCCTGATGCCAACAGAGATACAGCTCAGGTACGTCCCGTCCGCCTCCCAGTCTGTCATGAGGCTCTTATTGCTCATAGGACATGGGTCATATAGGAAAATGAAAATGGAGATACAGCTCACTGAGCCACCGGAGTGTGCTGCAAACACATGGTCTTTCTGTGTCCCCACTGCCTTTCTCCTGACGAAGACAAGAAAGAGTGGGGATCTTGGTATCTTCTTCTTTTTCTTTCTCTCTTTTTTTTAGAGACAGAGTTTTGCTTTGTCATCCAGGCTAGAGTGAGTGGCATGATCACAGCTCACTGCAGCATTGACTTGCCAGGGCCAAGTGATTCTCCCATCTCAGCCTTCCAGGTAGCTGGAACTACGGGCATGTGCCACCACACCCAGCTGTTTTTTTGTAGAGACAGGGTTTCATTACATTGCTCAGGCTGGTCTCAAACTCCAGGGCTCAAGAGATCCTCCTGCCTCAGCCTCCCAAAGTGCTGGGATTATAAGTGTGAGCCACCATGCCCGGCGTGGTATATTCCTTTTTTTTTTTTTTTTGAGACGGAGTTTCACTCTTGTTACCCAGGCCGGAGTGCAATGGCGCGATCTCGGCTCACCGCAACCTCCACCTCCTGGGTTCAGGCAATTCTCCTGCCTCAGCCTCCTGAGTAGCTGGGATTACAGGCACGCACCACCATGCCCAGCTAATTTTTTGTATTTTTAGTAGAGACGGGGTTTCACCATGTTGACCAGGTTGGTCTCGATCTCTTGACCTTGTGATCCACCTGCCTCGGCCTCCCAAAGTGCTGGGATTACAGGCTTGAGCCACCGCGCCCGGCCTATTCTTAAACATTTAAGTTTCATTCACTCTTCATCCCAGAGATATTGACTGTCTATCTTGTGTCAGGCACTGGGCAAGGTGTTAGGAGTAGGAGAAGAGGTAAAGATGAAGGCTTGAGTGGAACAGTGTCAGAAGTCAATAAGACCGTTATGTAACTTGTAAAATAGACTCTATAATTGCTGGTCCTCAGCTACTCATGTTAGTCTGGTGTACTGAAGTGGAAAGAAAACGCTGATGAGTGTCCTGGGGGAGGAATTTGAAATCACTGGTTTAAATTATATTTCCAACATGTTCACATTTTTAAATTTGTGAAAGTATTTCAATTTAAATAGTTCTACAATTTCAGAATTTTAGAGATCATCTGATAGAATTTGGTCATTTTACATATTAGGAAAATGAAACTCAGAAAAGTGATTTCTCCTCTAATATATAATAGAACATTTGATAGAATCATATTCTAGTTCCTCATCCCCATTTTTCTCTCTTTATTCCACATTCATGCTTTGCTGTATTTTGGTAAAAATCAAAGTTTCTCTTGCTCTCTGGACAATCATTCTATATACAGTAGAAATTTGTTTTAAGCACAACAGGTATTTGGAATCTTTGAAATGAAATTGAGATAAGGATGAGTTGAAAAGAGACTGCAATTTTGAGGTCAGTAAATATAATTCTGAAAACAAAGATGGTTCTTACCGCTGCCTCTTATCAGGCATTTCAGTGTGGTGAGAACCTTCCTCCTACACAGTGAAAATATCTATGTCAATTACAATATATGTCAGTCATATTATATCCTCAAGGCAAAGAGGGGGATCAGCTATGACATAAAAATGTCCTTTTCTAATATAATTCTGTAATTTTTCAAAAGCTGAAAATTTATTATCTTGGTTTTTGGCTTTGTCCACACAGTGTTCTTTTATTAGAAAAATCCTTCTGGTATCAAATATCTGAGTCAAAATGTCCTCTACCCTTTCATACAACTGAGGATACAGCAATTATCAAATAATTCAACACATTTCTAACAAAAGGTTTCCCCAGAACATCACAGGACCTGAGGATGTTATACACATGTGTTTCTCTCTCTCTCTCTCTCTTTCTCTCTTCCTTCTCCTCCTCCTCCTCTTCTCTCATTTTTTATTCTAAATTGTGACTGGAGCTAAGATTGTAACTGATGCGGGTTAGAGGTCAAAAACTCTAGCTGAAGAATTGGTTCCCTTCGTTCAGATCCTGGCGCTGCTACTTAATTAACTGACGCTGGGCAAAGCTGCTCAGCCCCTCTCCACCTCCATCCCTTCATCTGTAAAATAATAATATTATCTACCGCACAGGATTTGGAATGATGACAAGTGAATATATATAAAGTACTAAGTATAACGCCTAGCTCACAGCAAACCTTCAAATGAAGGTTAACTATTATTACTATTCAGTGCTGTTTTTCTCATTGCAAATACTGTATAGTGGAATTCAAACTTAGAAAACTGAAGAGCACTTCTTTTAGGGATTTCAGTTGTCTTGGTGAATTTCAGAAGGTTTTGATAAGTATTTATACTTTGGTAGCTCATCAAATTAAGTTTTATCAATTCTTTATTTTTTTAATGCTTAAAAGAACTGCACACAAACATTTACTTTTGGACAGCTGAATATTTCAAAGTTGAAAAGCAATAGAAAAATAGCACCCAAAAAATAATTTTTTTTTCACTTGAGTTTACATTTGGGCTGAGGAATGAGATACTCATGTTGTTTAAATGGGTTTTCCTTTCCCTAGGAAATGGTAAATAGTTTTCAACAGCAGTGCTTTAAGTTAAGGATATATTTCAGAATTACTTTTCTTCCTTCACAACAAAACTACCTTTTGTGTGAACTGCAGCATTTTCTCTTCCTGGTTTATACTTAATTTTAACATTTTTCAAACTCATTTAGGATAAAAGAAAAGAAAATGCAAACCATAGTTACAGAAACTGCAATATAAATCCATTAAAATGGAAGTATTTTTATGAAGCAGACAGTTGAATATACTGGTCACATTTCTTCCCAGTACCTTTAACAATTACAGAGGAAACATGGTACATTTAACCATTCTATGCTTCTAACAATTCTCTGGCAGCCGAGTGAATGGAAATAGAGTGAATGATAGCAATTGGGGGCACCTTTTCACAGTTTACGATTGTATGACACAATGCTATTTCTTCTTAGGCCCTCATGACATTCTTCAATAAAGTGATCGCCAACGAATCAAAAAACCGAATGAGTATGTGGAATATTTCTACGGTGATGGCACCAAACCTTTTCTTTAGTAGAAGTAAACACTCTGATTATGAAGAATTACTGTTAGCAAATACCGCGGCCCACATCATCCGCCTAATGCTTAAGTACCAGAAAATTCTGTGGAAGGTGAGTGACATTGTGATGACAGGTTCCCCTCGGAAGTCCATGGCCTCAGGAAACATAAAGGCTCCATGATTGGGTGACTCCCTTGGTTGTAGGGAAGAAACATGGGAAGATAAGCCCAGGTTGCTGTGACATCCTTACACCTTCTGGAAGGGCTGCTCTTTAACATGATTTCCCTTTGAAACAAGGATCCTCATAACTTTTTCTAAACTTTATAAGGATGGTGCCACCATTCCTGGCTCCAGGATACCAAGTGGCTGGGAGGAGTTTCCATACCTGAAGACAGAATCTGCCAGGGAGGTTGAATTCAAGTGTTTTTCTTCCAGTCCAAGCTATTTTTCTTCTCCAGGTTCCATCTTTCTTAATCACTCAAGTAAGAAGAATGAATGAAGCCACAATGCTGTTAAAGAAGCAGCTCCCGAGTGTCAGGAAGCTGCTCCGGAGGAAGACCCTCGAGCGGGAGGTAAGACCAGGAACGAGGCTCTGCGATTGTCCACTGCCTAGGTTTGTACTCCTCTAAGGGAGGCACAGAGTAGCTTGTCATTTAAAACCAAATGTTTTATATTCTCTAGGACCAGGGAGTGTGGTAACTGTAAATGTCGTGGAAAGTGGGCCTGTAACAGAGTACTGTGGTCTTTGCATCGTGTTGAGTTACGTGCTTTTTGGTTAAAGTTCTTAAAATATCTCAGTCAGGAAGATTGTTTGATATCCCACCAGAAGGGCCAGAACAGTTCTTGCAAAAGCTGAAAGTCAACATTTTAGTCCCTGTCAACTCGATTTAAGGACAATCCAGCATTCGAATGTCTAATACTTGGGAAAAGAGATTTCTTCATTGATTGGATAGTTAATGAATAGCTAATCCTTAAATTATTTTGTGTAAATTCATTGCATTCCAAGGAATTTGGAGTTTTAACACAGTTATTTGTATGGAGGCACGTAATGGAAACAAGTTTTAGAAGAATTACTTTTATGGCTTTTATTTAACTTGAGGATAATCATGAGTAGCAGATATTGCCTTCAACCTTGAGGAGGATGTGAAGATACTTGAAATTTACTTAGCCCTCAGAAGAACTTATACCCAATGTGGGAAACAAATGTATATGAGAGCCCCAAGGGCCCAGCTATACCAGGGCCGTGCAGAGGACAAGGAAATGTGCTCTAGTGTGGGAGACTGGATTTATTTTTCTTTCTTTTCTT
>NW_016107477.1:1751260-1772186 GCF_001604975.1 Cebus imitator
TTTTTTGGAGATAAAGAGTCTCGCTCTGTCACCCAGGCTGGAGTGCAGTGATATGATCTCAGCTCACTGCAACTGCAGCCTCTGCCTCCCAAATTCAAGTGATTCTCCTGCCTCAGCCTCCTGAATAGCTAGGATTACAGGCATGCACCACCACACTCAGCTAATTTTTGTATTTTTAGTAGAGTAGGGGTTTCACCATGTTGGCCAAGCTGATCTCAAGCTCCTGACCTCAGGTGATCCACCTGCCTCAGCCTCCCAAACTGCTAAGATTACAGGCATGAGCCCCTGTGCCCAGCCTGGAGCTGCACTTCTTTTTATGGAGTTGAAGTCTTGCTCTGTCATCCAGGCTGGAGTGCAATGGCACCATCATTGCTCACTGCAACCTCAAACTCCTGGGCTCAAGCGATCCTCCTGCCTCAGCCTCTCCAGTAGCTAGGACTACAGGTGCATACCACCACACCTGGCTAATTTAAAAATACTGTAGAGACGGGGTCTTGCTACATTGCCTAGGCTGGTCTTGACCTCCCTGCCTCAAACGACCCTCCCACATCAGCCTCCCAAATTGCTAGGATTACAGATGTGAGCCACTGTGCCCGGCTGGAGTTGGATCTTGAAGGATGGATATCACTGTGAAAGGAGAAAGGAGAGAAGCTTAATCCAGGGAAAAGGACAGTGAATGCCAAGGCAGTGGGGTGGGAGGGAGTGTTGTCAATTGGTTTATCATAATCGTGATGAAAAATGGTATTCGCTGACTGATGATAGGCAAAGTGACTTCATATCAAGTAGAACCAGTACTTTTATTTAGAAATGAAATTTAAAAAAACTTGTTTTGAGTGAATAATCACATAATTAAAATTCATGATTCTAAGCATTTTAAATTGTGCCAATTCAGTGTTAGTATATTCATAATGTCCTGCAACCATCACAGTAGACACGGTTTACATTTGCTCTTTGAACATATTTAAAATAGCTTATTTGAAGGCTTTCTTTTCTTTCTGGTTTTGAGATGGAGTTGCCTTCTTGTTGCCCAGGCTGGAGTACATGATCTCGGCTCACTGCAACCTCCACTTCCCAGGTTCAAGCAATTCTCCTGCCTCAGCCTCCTGAGTAGCTGGGATTGCAGGTGCCCACCACCATGCCCGGCTAATTTTTTTTCTTTTTTGTGGAGACAGCGTTTCACAATGTTGGCCAGCCTGGTTTCAACCTTCTGACCCTCAAGTGATCTGCCTGCCTTGGCCTCCCAAAGCATTAAGATTACAGGCGTGAGCCACCACACCCAACCTGAAAACTTTTTCTAGTAAGTCCAATGTCTGGACTTCCTTAGACAGTTTCTTTAGAAACTCTTGCTTTTTCTCCTTGTGTATGAGCAATATTTCCCTGACTTTTTTACCTAACAGCTGTTTGTTAAAGACTGGACATTTTGAATACTGTAATGTGTCATCTTTGGAAATCAGATTCTTCTCCCTCCTCAGGGTTTGTTGCTTCTGCTCTTTTACCTACTGTTTGTTTTCTTCATGACTTTTCTCCTGAACTGATTTTGTAAAGTCTATATTCTTTATTTTGCGTGGTTATGCAAGTCTATGTTCCGCTAGGTCAAGGATAGCTAATGATTAGGCAGAAATTCTCTTAAATGCCTGGAACTAAAAAACTTCCTAGTCTTTGCAGATGAGCAGTGTGTGTGTGCTGGGGCACACCTTTGGCACTCAGCCAAGCAGTTTCTTCTAACCCTGCCTGAGCCCTCGCTTCCTGCTTGCACAGAGCCTGAGGATAGGCCAAAAGTTTATGTTTTCAGCTCTTTCTCAATCATATGGCCTTCTATATTCTCAGGGTTACGTTAAAACTTTTTACAGCCTTAATTTTCCAAAGCTTCTCAACCTCCAGCCTTGCCTCCCAAGCTTGTTCGTTATGTCTTGTTTTCCTCAACTCCGATCCACTGCATCAGGCAGCTGTGACAAAAACATTTGCCTGTAAACGTTTTTGACATTACGCCTCTTTGGCGCCCATCAAGTTCCAAATTAGTCAAGGTAAAGACAAGCCTTTTGAGCCAGTCCTCAAGGGAGCCACCAGACAGATGAGACCAAGTCATTAGAATTCTTGAGTGAGGTCCATTCTGCTCCCTGCAGTACCCGGGCCAGAAATGCAGGCTGTTCTTTTCAAGGCTATCCCTGAACTAGAGAGCAGGGATGGAAAAGTGTACGTTAAAATGACATACAGCTTTCTCTTGCTTAAGCGCTCCCCTAGTTGATGCCTTTGAATTTGTATCCAGAGTTCTAACAGTCGATACTGACAGTTTTTGCCAGTTCATCCATTGCTTTTATGGAGGCGCAGACTTTTTGAGTTTGTCACTCTGCCATTTTCACTCTGGAAAACCATAACGGTATAATTAAATGTGTGGAACAGAGGTCAGGTCAGGCCTTGCCAGTGACTACCAATACAAGCCTTGACAAACTACATTCTTTCTTTGAGCCTCAGTGTTCTTATCTTATAAATTGGGAGGAAAGACAGATATTGATCTATCTGTTTCACAGAGCTGTCATCAGAATGGACTCACATGATGTGTATGTGTGTGTATAAACTGTACATTGCTATACAAATGTCACTTTAATATTTTATTGCAAATAGAACCAAGATAGAATGTAAAGATTATAAATACCATAGAAGCAAACACTTAAAGACAGTCTTTCTTTCATATTATTGTACTTTATTGTGTTTTTAATTCTTAATTTTGATTGGAATGGACAGTTCATTACCAAGTTATAAATTTAGAAGTCAGGAAAGACCATAGAATAAAACTTAGTCACCTCTGACTTTCCCTCCTGGAGACAAATAGTATCACCAATGGCAGGGTGTGTGCGCAGGAAGATGCAGATATATAAACCTTCTGAGATGCTGTATCCGCTTACCAGCAAATGTGAATGTATGTTCTTTCCACTTTAACAGGAATGTGGCTTACAGGAAACACTGTCCTGGGTCTGCTTTACTGACTTAACAAGTCTTGGGGGATTATTTTATATCAGTCCACAAAGCCCACACGTTTGTCTCTCTGCTTCTTTTGTGTGCTATTCCACAGATACACAATAAGTTATTTCAGTAATCTCATATTGGTAAACGGTTTGTGTCTACTCTTTTGCTGTTACAATCTGTGCATGAGATCTATATACATCATTGTTCACAAATGAGGTATATTTGTAGGATAAATGTATAGCTGTGGAATTGTTGGATTAAAGTGTATGTACATTTTTTAATTTTATAAATATTGCCAAAATGTTTTCCATAAAGATTGTACCAGTTTACACTTCCAAAAGCAGCATATGCTTGTTTTCCCAACATTACTCATAAAGACTGTGCTTCCTCTTAGACTACAAGCCCCAAGACTTCAAAGGTACTGCAAAAATCACCCTCAGCAAGAAGAATGGTAAGAAAAATAATTTCCCTTCTCTTCCATTAAATCCCTATATAGTCTTCTGTGGCCACATGCACCACATTTATGTCTAATTTTGGTCATGATCTATCCTTCAAACTTGACATTCTCAATGTGCCACATAAAGGAATCATAGAGGGACCTGACTAGCTGATGATTCAGAATGCATGCCTGGGTCTCCTATAGACAGCTACAATGCTGTGGAAAGTTATAGGAGGAATGAGATTATTATGATCATTGGTCAATAATGTCAGAGTGTGCAATGTATTGTCCGGGGAGCTGGATGAAATAGGACGTAGAAAATCAAGGCGTACTTTAGGAGTACAATCTTGGCTGCAGTGAGCCCGGGACTTTGCCCCCACCCAGATCCAAAGCCCTCAGCACCTTTTCCTGAACTGCTGCTCTCCTGGTCCTTGCTGATAATATTAGGAGAATTCTGTAAGGACTGACTCTGTTCTAAAATATTTTGTGTTGGTTCCCTAGGGCTGCCAAGGCACCACAAACGAGGTGGCATAAAACAGTAGACATGTATGATTCTTTCACAGTTCTTGAGGCTGAAAGTCCAAAGTCAAGGTGTCAGCAAGCTTGGCACCTTCTGAGGGCTGTAAGAGAAGCACCTGCTTCTTGCCCCTCTTCCTTGCTTTTGGCAATGCCAGTCTCATCCGGTCTCAGCCTCCATCTTCACATGGCATTCGTTCTTGAGTCTCCATGTCTCTTCTCCTCTTATAAGGATGCAAGTCACTTGGATTAAGGGCACATCCTACTGCAGTTTAGACCTCATATGTAATGGCCTTATCTTAACTAATTACATCTGCAATGACCTATTTCCAAATAAGTTCACGTTTCGAGGTACCGGGGGGTTAGGGCTTCAATTTTTCTTTTGGGGAGACACAATTCAACCCATAACATATTTCTTCTAGGGTATCAATATTCTATTGATACAAAATGACTCTAGGGAGTCCATTTATATAAACCTTCTACATCAACAGCACCATCCTTTGAGAAGGTAGATTTAAGAGACTCCATCTTTCCCACCGCCATCTACACTGCTCTGCACAGTGTCTTCAGCACACTTTGAGGGGTCCCATTTCAAGTGCCCACAGGGAATTGAATTTGGGCCAGCCATTCATGGCTGCTAACTAAAGAAAGAGGGTATTGGAGAAGCCATATTTTTAATTTGACTCTTAAATTTTTCAGAAGGTTGATATTCTTAAAATATATTGAAGTACAGGATTCTGCTTAAAGCAGGGTCAGTTAGGACTTTGTTCCAGAAATGCATTGATAGAAATGTTTGATTTTTGTCATAGCCCAGTTTTTCCCCCTCATGATTTGAAGGCGTTATAGCAAGACCTGACCAAGTGTAGTAAAAATAAAATACCAGTTTAGTCATGAGTGAGTCTCCAGGTGAGAAAGAAAGCAGTGTTCCATTCTGGTTACGTGTTTTCCTAATTCAGAGTAGCACTGATTTTCATACATCTTAAGTACATCATTGAGCTGATATTCATCCCAGTTTGACAGAATGTATTGCATTTCTCCTCCTTGGCAGTCTGACGTGCCGGAAGGAGTCATACGAGTCCATGCTCCACTTCTCTCCAAGGTGTCCATGGCCATTCAACTCAACAATCAAACCAAAGCCAAAGACATACTGGCAAAATTTCAGTATGAAAACAGGTGAGTCAACGTGAATGAAAGTCTCTGCAGGGGAAGGAAAACCTTTATCAGATGAATAACTTTTAGGCATTTACAAATTTGACCTTTCGTAAAATATAGAATCTGTTGTTTTAGGGAGTTTACCAGTGGATTACTAGAATAAAAAGCAGGGAATGAAGTTAGTAGACATAAGATTGCTAACAACAAAAGTTATTTTTCTTTTTTTTTTTCTTTTTTTTGAGACGGAGTCTCACTCTGTCACCCAGGCTGGAGTGCAATGGCACAATTCTCGGCTCCCTTCACTTCACAGAACCTCCACTTCCCAGGTTCAAGCGATTTTCCTGCTGCAGCCTCCCAACTAGCTGGGACTACGGGTGTACACCACCACGCCCAGCTGATTTTTGTATTTTTGGTAGAGACGGGGTTTCACCATGTTGCCCAGGATGGTCTCGATCTCTTGACCTTAGGATCCACCCACTTTGCCCTCCCAAAGTGCTGGGATTACCAGCATGAGCCACTGTGCCCAGCAAAAGTTGTTTTTCAAAGGAATTTCTACAAATGGAATTCTTAATGGGTATTGTCTATCTTGGTAGCTTCATTTATTCAGTGAGTTTTACCTTTTATTCATTCATTTATGTATTTATTTATTTACTGGACAGAGTTTTGCTCTTTTTGCCCAGTCTGGAGTGCAATCGCATGATCTTGGCTCACTGCAGCCCTGCCTCCTGGGTTCAACTCAGGAGGCTGCATGCCTCCCAAGTAGCTGGAATTACAGGCGGGCACCACCACAACCAGCTAATTTTTTTTTTTTTTTTTGCATTCTTATTAGAAACAGGGTTTCACCATGTTGGCCAGGCTGGTCTTGAACTCCTGACCTCAGGTGATCTGCCCACCCTGGCCTTCCAAAGTGCTGGAATTACAGTTGAGCCACCGTGCCTGGCCAAGCTTTAACTTTTATTAGAATGAAAATATAGCAAGTTAGTTTTGTAGATAACTTGATAGTCCTTCAGGAATAACATCTTCCTAGGCCTGCATTGGCTTTAACATGCCTATATCAGATAGAGTTTATGTAGTTAAGTGGATATCATAGCTAACATACTACTAATAATTCTTAGAATCAGAATAATACTTACAAAAATTATTTTTGCAAATCTGCCATAGTCACCTTAATGGGGCACACAGATCATAATTTTTGCCTGGACATGCTTACTCAAGAACAAACATTTGTCTTCTGGTTTTTAAATGGTGAGAAACACTCGATTATTCATTGTAGAGCATGTGTGATTTGCTGCCTCTAGTAAGACTCTGATGGATGGCCTTAAAATGAAGCATTCCAATCATGTTGAAAAGAAGTGGCCTTGTTGAGCAAAAAAGCCAATTGTAAAAGTTAACATACTGCATGATTCCATTTATTTAATATTTTTGAGATTAAATTTTACTGATAGAGGATAGATTAGTTGCCAGTGGTTAGCAGGGATGATTTGGAAGGGAGACAGTTTTGGTTATTAAAGGCCAACATGAAGGACCCTTGGTGTTGGAACTTGTGGTGTTGGCATCTTGACTGTGGTGAGGGATAACTGACCCTCTGTAAAATTCTACTGAAATTAATATATACACACACACATACAAATGAGTACAAGTAAAACTGGGAAATCTAAATAAGATAGGTAGATTGTATCAATATCAGTATCCTGATTGTGGCATTATGCTGTAGTTTTGTGAATTGTTACCATTGGGAAAAATGACAGAATACAAAGAATCGCTCTGTATTACGTCTTACAACCACATGTGAATCTACAGTTATCTCAATAAAAATTTAAAGTAAAAGAAAAACAAATAGCCAGTAAAAGTCATCTATGGTGTGAGGTCAGGATGGTAGTTTTTCTACCATCAGGGGTAACGGAGGCAGGGGCTGGTGGAAGGCATAGTGACTGGTAAGCCATACTGATGGCCTCCAGAAGTTTTTTTTTTTCTTTTGGTACTGGTGCAGACTATATGATGTGTTAATTTTGTGAACATTCATCAAGTTGTACACTTATGACTTGTGCATTTTGTGTATAATATATACACACACATTAACCCGTTTCCCACTTGCCCCAAGAGTACTGCACTGGCAGTTAGCTGTACTTTCTTTCCTAAATGGAAAATGGGTTGAAAAAGAAAAAGAAAAGTAGATAGAGGCCAACAGGAGCCCCAAACATGTATTCCTCTTTGCTTTTGGACTGGACACCTCCATGTAGGCAGTCATATAGAGACTTGAAATATCATTCAATGGATTTGGATATCCAGTAGACTTCTAGTTGCATATATTACACAACTGACTTTGTATTCTCAAGTAGACCTTTTGTAGAGGGAAAATGTTTCTAATAAAAGTAAATTAGAACCAATAACTCAAATCTTTTATAACAACTTCTTCAAAAAATCTTGGTAACTCAGGAATGGGAAACCAAACATCATATGCTCTCACTCACAGCTCCTAACTAAGCTATGAGGATGCAAAGGCATAAGAATGACACAGTGGACTTTGGAGACGTGGGGGAAACGGGGAAGGGGTGAAGGATAAAAGACTACAAATTGGGTTCAGTGTATACTGCTCAGGAGATGGGCTTACCAAAATCTCAGAAATTACCACAAAAGGATTACCACTAAAGAAATTTACCACTAAAGAATCTACTCATGTAACCAAATACCTGTTCCCAAAAAACCTATGGCAATAAAAAAACTTTAAAAATAATAGTAATTTTTAAAAAATCTTGCCCTATCCATTCTCTTTGCTTGTTAGAACTCTGGCCTACTTCAGTTTAAGTGTTGTAAGCTGGCCCTGATTTTGCATCTTTCACTAGAGGCTCATTTCTGACTGCCTGCTCACAGCCCTGTGTTTAAGTTAAAAAAGGAGGGAGAAGCCCCATTCCTTCCAGGTACTCTCCCTTACAACTGGAGCACCTTGGATAGTAACACAACAAAAAGCAGAGAAAGACTCTGAAAGGTGGAGAGAAGAGGCCTTGAGAAATGACACGGTAAGTTCTGGGAGTTTCCTTGTCACCTCCCACGTATCCAGACAGGGCACTGCGGAAACTTCCAACCAGGAACTGACAGCAGGCACAGGCAAAAAAGAGCGCTAAGAAAAGCCTAGCCAAAGGATTAGTGAAAGGGGTGGCCTAACCACAGAAAACCTTTCTCGCAGTATCTGCCCTACTCCAACCAAACACCAATAGGAGAAACGGCACCACCCCCATGGTTTCAGTGGATGCAAGCAAAAATGCACCAAAATGTCCTCCTGGAAATGAAAGAGAAATAAGGACACTCTCAGATGAAGGAAAACAAAAAGATTTGTTGCTAACAAACTGACCCATAAAGGATGGCTGAAGGAAGTTCTTTAAACAGAAAGGAAATTATAACAAGGCTTAGAACATCAGAAAGGCCAGGAGAACATCAAATGGGTAAAAACAGGGCTATAAACTATCCTACTTCTCATGCATTTTTAAAATCACATTTGGTGATAGAAGCAAAAATTACATCACCTATACATTGCTCAGTGTATACAGAGGACACACTTAAGACAATTACATTTTTAAATGGTGGCACACCCCCACTCCCTAAATGTGGTCTGTGCAGAATGACTTCCTTCCAAAAAAATATAGTGTGTAAAAAGGAAAAGGCAACTTTACAGTCAAGAAATCTGACCTCAATTAGGTGATCAGGTTAACATTAACAGTGATGAGTCATGTTGATAGCATCAAGGTACACCGTTGATGAGATACAATAAAAACAGCCCTTTATCTCTGTGGTCTTTCTCCCAAGAACACACAATTCCAATCTGAACATGAGAAAAAGATCAGAAAAATCCTAATTGAGGAACATTCTACAAAATACCTGAGCAGTACTCCTTGAAACAGTTCAGGTCATCAAAACTAAGGCCACTATGAGAAACTATTAGAGCAGTTGAAGGAGACACGACTACCAGTTTCCCAGTGCTGTCGTAACAAATCACCACAAATCGGTAGTTTAAAAGGTGGAAATGTATTCTCTCACAGTTCAGGAGTCCAGAAGTCTGAAATAAAGATGTCAGCAGGGTTAATTCCTTCTAAAAGCTCAGGGGAGAAACTGTACCATGCCTCCCTCATGACTTTTGGTGGTTGCCAGCAATCTTGGAATTCCATGGCTTGAGACACATCATTTCCATCTCTTCTCCCATTGTCACATCATCTTTACTCATTTTAGGTGCCCCTAAATCCAGGATGATTTAATCTCACAATCTTTAACTAATTACATCTGCAAATACCCTATTTCCAAATAAGGTCAAATTATGAACTTGAGAGTGGGCATGAATTTTGGGGGACACTGTTCAACCCCCCCATAGTTACTAAATGTAATGCGAAATATTCTGGATAGGATCCTTGAACAGAAAATGAACATTAGGTTAAAATGAAGGTAATCTGAATAAAGTATGGACTTTTGTTAATAATAATATATCAATATTGGTTCATTAATTGTAACAAATGTACTATATTAATATTAGATGTTTATAATAGGGCCATAACATCTTCACAGTTTTTCTGCAAATCTAAAAGAGTTCTAAAATTAAATATTTATTTTAAAATTGTATCCAGGATTCTACCAGTTTTTAAAAACTACCACTTTTCAATGGTAAAGTTATTTCAGAGTAAAATAGGCAAAATTTAGTTATGCCAGAATATCAGGATTCTCTTTCTATTTTAAAAATGAAATCTGTGCATGCATCAGTGGGCCTCCTTTAACTTAGGTGATTTTGAATTCAAATAACTGACAATAGAATTATCACACTCATTTGAATGGCTACTATCTTAAAAAAAAAAAAGAAAGAAAGAAAATAACTGCTGGTAAGGATGGGAAGAAATTGGAAATCTTGTGCACCACTGGTGGGAATATTAAGTGGTACAGCCACTGTAGAAAACAGTATGATGACTGCTCAAAAAATTACAAATAGAATTACCATATGATCCAGCAATTCCACCTCTGAGTTCACGGCCAAAAAATTGAAAGCAGGAGCTCATGGAGACATTTGACTCTCATGATCACAGCATTATTCACAGTAGTTAAGACATGGAAGCAACCCAAGTTGCTATCCAACAGATGAATGAATAAGCAAAATACGGTATATACATATAATGAAATATGATTCAGCCATAAAAAGGAAATAAATTTTGACACACGCTTCAAAATGGATGAACCTCAAGAACATTATGCTGATGAAATAAGCCAATCACAATCACATTATGTGATTCCACTTAAGTTGTGGTCAGAATCATAGAGACAGAATAGAATGGTGGTTGCTAGGGGCTAAGAGGAAGAGGAAAACGGGGAATTACTGTTTAATAGGCATATAGTTTCAGTTTTACAGATGAAAAGTTCTGAAGACAGATGCTGGTTATGGTTGTACAATACGAATATATTTAATACCACTGAACTATACACCTAAAAATTGCTAATATGATACATTTTATGTTGTATGTATTTTGCCATGATAGAAATATAAAAACTTTTAAAGGAATAAATCTAATTAATGTTTTAAGTGTAGGATTAAGGGAACTAATGAAAGTACGCATCACTTATTTGTAAAACTTCAATACCAGTAAACTGTGATAAGTTATACATGTATTATAATATTCAGAGAAACCGCAAGCAAAGGGCATACAAAGCAATATATTAAACAATTGTATAAATTAAACAAAACAGAATCCAGAAAGATGGACCAAATCGTGGGCCATAAAACAAATCTCAATAGATTTAAAATAATTGAAATCATACAAAGCATCTTCTCTGACTATAAAGGTATCATAAACTAGATATCAGTAACAGGAAGAGAACATGAAAACCTCTAAACACTTTAAAACTAAATCAGACACTCCTAAACAATCTGCAGGTCAAAGAGGAAGTCTTAAGCGAAATTTTAAAAAAATACCTAGAATGCAAGTAAAACTGGTAACATGTAAAATCATGTGGTGGCCAGGCATGGTGGCTCACACCTGTAATCCTGCACTTTGGGAGACCAAGGAGGGTAGATCACCTGAGGTCAGGGGTTCAAGACCAGCCTGATCAACATGGCGAAACCCCGTCTCTACTAAAAATACAAAAATTAGCCAAGCGTGGTGGCGTGCACCTGTAATCTCAGCTTCTCAGGAGGCTGAGGCAGGAGAATCACTTGAACCCGGGAGGCGGAGATTGCAGTGAGCTGAAACCAGGCCACTACACTCTAGCCTGAGTAACAGTGTGAGACTCCATTTCAAAAGTTAATTAATTAATTAATTAAATTTAAAAAATAAAATGTGGATACAGCTAAAGCAGTGCTGAGAGAAAAAGTTTTAGCAATAAATGCTTATGATAAAATGAAAGCTCTCAAATCAACTCTTCAAGTTCCTACCTCTAAAAACTACAAAAATAAGAGCAAAATAATCCTAAAGCAAGCAGAAGGACAAATTAATAAAGATAAGCAGAAATAAATGAAATTTAAAACAGGAAAATGATAAAGAAGGTCAGTGAAACAAAAAATTGGTTATTTTAAAAAGCAATAAAATTGATAAACTCCTAGGAAGACTAACAAAGATAAAAAGAGATGTCACAAATCAAGAATATCAAAAATAAAATGAGATATCACTAGTATAGTACTTCCATTAAAGGGATCAAAAGGATTACTGTAACAACTTTATAGCTCATAAATTCAAAAACTTAGAATGGACCAATTCCTCAAAAACCACTAATTACCAAAATGAAATTAACTAGCCAGATAGTGCTATAGCCATTAAAGAAATTGACTCTATAATTTTAAAGTTTTTAAAAGCTCTCCAAGCCCAGATGGCTTCACTGGAGAATTCTAGCAAACATTTAAAGAATTAACACTAATCTAGAACAATCTTTTCCAGAAAATGGAATAGGGAAAAACACTCCCTAACTCATTTTATGAAGCTTGTATTAATACCCTGATACCAAGAAAAAAAAACCCTCAAAGATATTATAAAAAAACAAACAAAAGCCCTACAGACCAATATCTCTCATAAATGCAAAATTTAAAAATTATCATCAAAATAGCAAATCCAACAGCATTTATTAAAAGAATTAAACATCATAAACCAACTGGGATTTTTTTCGGGCATCCAAGGGTGACTTAACATTAAAAAAATCAATCAGTGTTAATTAGCCGTATCAACAGGAAAATCATACAGTCATCTCAATTGATACAGAAAAAAGCCTTTGACAAAATCCAACACCAAGTCATGATAAAAACTCTCAGAAAACTAGGAAAAGAGGCGAACTTACTCAACTTGATAAAAATTACCTACAAAACCTACAGCTAACATCATGCTTAACAATGAAGGATTGAATGCTTTCACTCTAAGAGCAAGAATGAGGATGTCCACTTTCATCAGCCTCATTCAACATACTACTGGCAGATTAAGTCACTGTAGTAAGGCAAAGACAAGAAATAAGAGGCATACAGATTATAAAGGAAGAAAGAAAACTGTCTCTATTTTCAGATAACCTAATTGTCTACATACAAAATTTCTTAAAATAAAAATGTTAAAAAGACCTAGAACTAACAAGTTAGTTCAGTAAGATCACAGGATACAAGATTAACACACAAAAGTCAATCACCTTGGGACATGTGGAAACCAAATTTAAAACCAGAAGTAAAAACACAATACCCTTCACAGTCACTCCAAAATACATACTTCAGTATAAACCTAAGTAAACTTTTATAGGATCTGTGTGCTGAAAATTACAAAATGCTGGTGAAAGAAAGTAAAGAAGACCTAAAGAAATGGAGAGACATAATCATTTTCATGGATTGGAAGACAACACAGTAAAGATGTCAATTCTTCACAAATTGATCTATGGGTTTAATGCAATTCCTGTCAAAATCCCAGCAAGATACTTTATAAACATGCACAAATGTATTCTAAAAGTATATCTGGAAAAGCACAGGCCCTAGGATAACTAAAATCATCTTGAAAAAGAAGAATAAAGCAGGAAGAATCACTTTACTAGATATCAAGGCCAACTATATAAAAGCTAGCGTGATCAAGATAGTATGGTATTGGTGGAGGGATAGACACTTGGATCAATGGAACAGAGAACCCAGAAACTGACCCACCAAATATGTCCATCTGATTTAAAAAAGATTTTTATTATAAACTATACATAACATAAAATGTTTTAGACCAGGCGCGGTGGCTCACACCTGTAATCCTAGCACTTTGGGAGGCCGAGGTGAGTGGATTGCCTGAGCTCAGGAGTTCGAGACCAGCCTGGACAAAATGGTGAAACCCTGTCTCTATTAAAATACAAAAAATTATCCAGGTGTGCTGGCGTACACCTCTAGTCCCAGCTATCCCAGAGGCTGAGGCAGGAGAATTGCTTGAACCCAGGAGGTGGAGGTTGCAGGGAGCTGAGATTGTGCCATTGCCCTGCAGCCTGGGCAACAGAGCGAGACTCCATCTCAAGAAAGATTTTAAAAAGTATGTTTTAACCATTTCAAGGGAACAGTTCAGTGGCACTAAGTACATTCACATTGTTGTATAACCATCGTGATGATTCATACCAAGAATGTCTTTCTCATCCCACACTGAAACTCTATACCTATTCTCCCTGTCTTTGGCCACTGGTAACCATTCTTCTCCTTTCTGTCTCTATGAATTTGACTATTCTAGCAACTGATTTTGAGAAAAGTACAAAAACAATTCGATGGAGAAAGCATTTTCAGTAAATGGTGTTGTAGCAATGGATGTCCATAGGGCCCATAGGCAAAAATAAATAAACCTCGATCCAAACCTCACACCTATTCAAAAATTAACTCAAACTAGATCGCAGACTTAGTTGTGTAGTGTAAAACTATAAACCCCTTAGAAAATAATGTAGGAGAAAATCTTAGTGATCTAAAACTAAAGAGTTCTTAGAACTTGATATCAAAAGTGTGACCTATAAGAAATAAAATTGATAAATTAGACCTCATCAAAATGGAAAACTTACACTGTAAAAGACCCTGTGAATAGGATGAAAAGGGAAACTAAGGACTGGGCTAAAATATTTGCAAAGGACCAGTATCTAGAATATCTAAAGAAAACACTCAAAAAAAAATCCAATTTGAAAGTGGACAAAAGACATGAACAGACATTTTACCAAAGAGATAGAGATTACGTTTCATCAGAGAGATAAACAATTGCAAATATGCCCATGGAAAGATGTTCAACATTGGCCTTTATGGAAATGCTAATTAAAACCACAGTTACATATTACTACACACCTATGAGAATGGCTAAACTAAAAAATACTGCCAAAGATACAGAGAAACGGGATCACTCATGCATTTCTCATGGGAATGTCGATAGTGCAGTCACTCCATAAAATAGTTTGGCTTTTTCTTAAAAAACTAAATCTCCAACTGCTATGTGACCCAGCATTCACACTCCTGGGCATTTATCCCAAAGAAATGAAGATGATGTTCACACAAAAACCTGTACACAAATGCTTATAGCTCTTTATTTATACAGTCAAAAACTGGAAGGAAAAAGAAAATTAGGTGTCCTTGAACAGGTAAATGACTAAAGAAACTGGTTAATCTATACCATGGAATACTACTCAGCATTAAAAGTATAGCAACAAGCCGGGCATGGCAGCTCACACCTGTAATTGCAGCACTTTGGGAGGGCAGATCACCTGAGGTCAGGAGATCGAGACCATCCTGGCCAACATGGTGAAAATCCGTCTCTACTAAAAATACAAAAATTAGCTGGGCATGGTGGCGCGTGCCTTAATCCCCACTACTCAGGAGGCTGAGACAGGAGAGTCACTTAAACCATGGAGTCAGAGGTTGCAGTGAGCCAAGATCTGCACCACTGCACTCCAGCCTGGCAACAGAGCAAGACTGTCTCAAAAAGGAAAAAAAAAGGTGCAGCAACCCAGGTGGATCTCTAGGGATTTATGCCAAGTGGGAGAAAAAGCCAATACAAAACTGTTTCATACTATATGTTTCCATTTGTTTAACCTTTATGAAATGACAAATTTATAGAAACATAGAATAGGGTAGTGCTGCTGGGGTAAGGGACATGGCTAGGGTAGGATGGGGAGAAGGAGTGAATGTGAATAAAGGGACAACAGGAGGTTCGCTGTGGGACTGGAAATGTTCTGCATCTTCCCTAGATCGGTGTCTACATTCTGGTCATGATACCGCACTAGAGTTCTGTGAGATGTTACTATTGAGAGAAACCCGTATAGGGTGCACAGGATCCGCATGTATTATTTCTTACAACTACATGTGAATCTACAGCCTCTCAAATGAAAGTTCAATTTAAAAAAAAAAAAAAGAGGGCACACATGCATCTTCCTCACAGTGGAGAGGCCAGGACAGTCATTTGAAGTAACCAAGCTGAAGGTCACTCCTAGATTGGGATGGACGTCAGTGATGGTCCTTCAGACCCTTCTAACCCAGCATTCTAGTCTGGGGTGGAAAAATTAAATTGGGCAATAGTTTCTTGTGACTTATTTTTATTTTATTTTATTTCATTTTATTTTCGAGACAGAGTTTTACTCTGTCGTCCAGGAGTGCAGAGGTGCAATCTCTGCCCACTGCAACTTCCGCCTCCCAGGTTCAAGCAATTCTCCTGCCTCAGCCTCCCAGATAGCTGGAACTACAGGCATGTGCTACCACACCCGGCTAATTTTTTGTATTTTTAGTAGAGATGAGATTTCGCCATGTTAGCTAGGCTGGTCTCAAACTCCTGACCTCAGGTGATCCACCCACCTCAGCCTCCCAAAGTGCTGGGATTACAGGCACGAGCCACCTCACCCCAGCCATTACTTGCTTTTATTAAGGGGCAGAGACTTGCCATATAGTCAGTCTTAGACTTGCAAAGCATGAGTCAAACTGAGAAATGTGACTTGGGCTGAGAATTCCATTTAATTTTTTGGCAAATGCAGAAATGAAACCTGACTTCTTTTGGATTGAGAGTAATGTGGCCAACGACAAGGCAGTATTAAACATGCAGCTGCTCCGTGGCCGGCCTTGATGTGTCAGTAACAGTAACTACCCTAAAATGGAGCTAAAATGGAGCTGGCAGCTGTGGCCTAAATGGGCCGTATGTGGTGCAGCACGGTGGCTTCCCATCCTGGTGGGGAGCAGTCCTGTCCACTCTGGGCCTCAGCTTCTTGTCTGTATCAGACAGAAAAACAAGTGTTCTTATCATAACTTCTGTCATAATAGTTTTGTGGGCTACATTTCATTAAGGCGGAATGAATTATTTGTTGCCTAGTTGTTTAACATGCATTCTTAGATTAGGAAAGAGTATTAAATTATTTTCTCATTTTTTTCAGTCATGGTTCATCAGAATGTATTAAGATTCAGAACCAAAGGTTATATGAAATTGGAGGAAATATAGGTAAGTGTTCTTTAATAATTTCTACTGCTAACTTCTCTGATTACTCTAAAAGAAATACGTTGCTATCATCGTAAAGGTATATTTTATAAATTTCTCTGATAAAAACTAAAAATCATTAGGCTTCCGATATTTTTATCTCATGTAAGAAAAGTTGCACAACTTTTCTAAAATATTTTCAAATTTTAAATGAGACTATTTTAGTGTCGATAGTGTTGATCTGGAGTAGACTTGGGTCTTTTTTTTTTTTTGAGATGGAGTCTTGCTCTGTCACCCAGGCTGGAGTGCAGTGGTGAGATCTCGGCCACTACAACCTCCACCTCCCAGGTTCAAGCAATTATCCTGCCTCAGCCTCCCTAGTAGCTGGGCTTATAGATGCCTGCCACCATACCCGGCCAATTTTTTTATTTTTAGTAGAGACGAGGTTTCACCTTGTTGGCCAGGGTGGTCTCAAACTGTGACCTCAAGTAATCCGCCTGCCTCAGCCTCCCAAATGCTGGAATTACAGGTGTGAACCATCACGCCTAGGTGGCTTGGGTCTTTTCAGTGTGACTTAAAGTTGAAAAGTCTCTCTGAAGACTCAGTGCAAAACAAAGCAGTCAGTACTCTAAGAACTTTCAGAAACATAACACCGTTCTGATTAACTTCCCTATTTTCGCTCTCCTCCCAAATTCATTCTGTGTCCCTGGGGGAACAGGAGAAGAATCAACAAAACTTCCCCCCTTGGCCTGTGAATACCTCACAGCCCGGTGCGCGCTCCGTGCTCCTGCTGAGGGCAGCGCCTCGCCCCGCCAGCACCCTCCACTCTCCCACACCATCAGCCTTTCCCTCCCAACGGCAGCGTTTTCCATCTGCATTTTAAAAATCAGCAGTTTCTCTCATCTTTACAAAATTCTTTCTTGACTCCCTTTAAGTCCACTCCCATTTCTCTGTTCTACTTTACGGCAAAAACTTCTTGAATCGGTGTCTACACTCCAATTTCTTCCTCCTTGTTTTCTCTTGAAGCCACTCCAGGCACGCTCTGCCCCTCGGCACCTCGCCAGAATCACCCCCTTGTCATGGCCACCAGACAGCTCGTCCGTTTTTAGAACTGCCCGAGTTGATCTTTCCCTCCTTTGAAGAACACTTTCTTCACCTGACTTCAAGGACACACTAAGCTTCTGACTTTCTGCCCACTTTTCCTGGCTGCTCTGCTGGAGTCCCCGTGCCCCTTACTTCTTGTCCTCTCAGGCTCTCAAAGTTAGAGAGCCGTGGGGTTCAGTCCTCGGAACTCTCATTATTTGCATTTACCCTCCTTGGCGAGCTCAATCCATCTCACCGCGTTAAAAATACACCTGCATATGGATGCCCCTGAAGTTTCTATCCCAGGTGTCCCTTGAAACAGTGAACCTGTCAATCCAATCACCCGGCAGGTTTGGACCTGGGGGCTCCGCATTTGCTCTGACTTTTCTGCAGATGCTCTCCCTCCAGACAGCCTCATTTCTCACTCCCTCGCCTCCGCCAGGCCTTTGCCAATAAATCACCTTCTGGGCGAGACCCTCCTTCCCCACACCCTCCCGAACATGCCTTCCATGCTTGGTCTTTCTCTCAGGTTCTTACCACCAGTGGACTTACTTGATACTATATATTTGTTTGTTTGCTGCCTTGTGCTGCTGTTAGAATGTTTTAAACTGCTACATGGCTGTAACCCCAGCCCCTGGAATAGTTCCTGGCACATAATAACTTAAATATTTGATAAGTGAATGCATCAAGCAACCACGCACACAGGCAGCTCTTGGTACTTTTGTCTGAGACTTCAGCACACATTTGAAGCGCACTGCACATAAAGGCTTTCAAATATATTGGCCCCAGGGAATGATCTTTTAGTTGTTACGGTTTTTGAATTTCCTGCCTATGGGCTTTAGGAATCCATAGTAAAGAAACAAAATGACCATTCCTAAAATGAACTTGACTTGAATCATCCCAAGCTCTGGTCAAGTACCTAATAAAATCATTAGAGGACATGTATTAGCATGTAAATTATGAGTTTATACTTGAAACAAGTTCTTGTTATATTTTTCTTTGTTTTGCTTTGCTTTTTTTTTTTTTTTTTTTTTTTTTTTTTTTTTTTTTTTTTTTTTNCACTCTGTTGCCCAGGCTGGAGTACAGTGGCATGATCTTGGCTCACTGCAACCTCATTTCCCAGGATCAAGTGATTCTCCTGCCTCAGCCTCCCAAGTAGCTGGGATAACACGTGCCTGCCACCATGCCTGGCTAATTTTTGCATTTTTAGTAGACACCGGGTTTCACCATGTTGGCCAGGCTGGCCTCCCTCAAGTGATCTGCCCACTTCAGCTTCCCAAAGTGCTGGGGTTACAAGCCTAAGCCACACACCCAGCCCTTGCCGTATTTTTCTAATTGATGCCGTGAAGCGAGGGAACAATTTGCCTGTGGTGGTATGTCTGCTTTCTTCCACAATTTCACATGAGAGTTGTTTGAAATACCGATACTTCATAGTCTTAAAGAGAGAAAAAAAAAGGAATGGAGAGAGGGAGAAGACATACACATATGTGTACATACATGTACACTAATTCTTTGATCTTTCTCTTTCTTTTAGGAGAGCATTGCTTGGATCCAGAGGCTTATATATTGGATGTATATCATATAAATCCTCAAGCAGAATGGGTGATTAAACCCCAACAAAGTTCTTAAAATACCCTCAAAATAGCTGCTATCATGCATTATATGCCACAAAGATCCTACATTTTGGTAGGGAAAAACAACACTCGTTGACATGTTTGTTCCTACGGCCTTCTCAGTATTTCTGGCCCTCAGCAGTGGGCATTGTCTATGCATGAACTACGGAAGAGGCGCTGGTTCACCAGTTCAACTGAAGCTTTCTCGTGACTTTTTTTTTTTTAATAAAAGTAAAGGAAAGATGATGTGGTCCTTCCAGAAGAAAGACCAATTTAGAATATGGAACTCTAATTACTTCTAGTATTTCAACTTCCTAGCAGAAATGAACTTGGCCCTAGACCTGGGGATAAGCAACAGTTCGTTCTGTTGCCAATGCTGCCAAACGGAAGAGGGGAAAGAGACCCTTTATTGTACTTAATGTACATATATTGACTTTTTGAGTGAGAATGCCAGAAATAGCCTTCATTTCTACCCTGCGAAATCATCCTGATCTGCTTTCCAAAGAGAATCAGTTTCTGAAGTGAAACATACAATATTTATGCTCTGACTCACTCCTGAATTGGAGGAGGAAGAACTTCATCTAAAGAAAACTGTATTGTTATGCACAGCAGACTGTGTGTTGTGACTATCAGCATTCTGGTGCGAATGAACTTTTCTCTGTCATCGACTATGGAAAACTGATACTTTTAACGCATATTCTTCTGTGAGCACAGGTCCTCCTAGTGAAGCTTAGTTTGACAAAGGGTGTCTTATGCTTCCCTAACCTTATTTGTAGTTAACATTCACAGAGCCTCTATTTTCTCATTATGGTTGTGGTGCTCAGTATCTTTCCAAGTAACAGGCATAGACTTCCTTTTCTCATCAAACATACCATTTGTTATATTTCACAACTATACACAGTCACTTTTGCAGCCCTAATTAAAAAATGCAGAATTGCTTTATCCAAGAATGCTGAAAAATACTGTTATGTCCAGGGTTTTTAAACTATAAAAGCAGATTGTGCTTTTGTTTGTTAGTCACAGGCATGGCCGAGCCCTGTGGATTAGCCTGAGGCTTAAAATCAGGTGCATGTCTGGTAAGATGAACACTCTCGCTATCAAGAGCCTGCAGAGCCATTTTCCAGACCTGCAATTGGCCAGAACACATAGTCTCCACATTTCTAACTCGGAGCAAATCTAAAACGTGCTGAGGGATTGGACAACTCTGCCTTTCTGCTTGGGACTGTGGGTATAGCCCTTCTTGGGCTAGCTGGAAAGGGAGCAGAGTTCTCATGTACCCCAGACGTATGCTTCAGTTTGGCATCTACATGTTGAGATTTTGATGAATTATATTGGATTTAATGAGGTCCAAACGACTCTCTCTTACAATTCAAGCAGTAGACAAAGTTGCTCACAAATGCAGGAAACATCTTTTTGTCTACTTAGCAAAACATGATGGTATTTTAAACCTATTTGTAGAAGAAATATCAAAACATGATAATATTTTAAGCCCATTCGTAGAATAAATCTTTTATATGATGTACCTTGATGTCTATGCAAAACATTGCTTATATAAACATGTAGATAACATTTCTGACATTTGGGATTCTGTTATATTTTTATAGAAAACACAAGATCCATTCATTTGATTTGTTCATTTGAGAATTTTCATTTCCTTTGCCTGAAAACCCACTAAAAGGAAACATGCCTTCTATATAAGTTTATATTTATTCCTACATTTTATTCATTATTAATGTATGTGTAATTCGTGGCATGTGACTTTACATAATGAATTT